>NC_055991.1:77033234-77304459 GCF_018446385.1 Zingiber officinale
AGAAGAATTAGACGAGCACATTGAACCTTGTTTCATGTTATTTTAAGTTCTCTAGGATTATTAGTTGATCTTGGTCGAAATTAGATAATCAACTTAGAGAGCTCGGAATAATATGAAACAAGCTCTTATATGATTGTTTAGTTCTCTTAATTATATTTATGCTTTCAAATATCAATTCGATATACTGTATTTAGAGTAGCGAATTTGATTATAGATCTTTTAATATATTTTTTAAAAAATATTTTTAATTGAACTATAGCACTCGATTAAAGTTATTGTTCATGGTCACACAACTTTACCAAATCGATGAACGGAGAGGTAAAATTAGTATTGGATATGCAATTTGGTATTTTCCAAGTTATTGTTCAAGTTTAGTTTGTTTGATAAAATATTCGAGGCAAGTCAAAGTTTAAAATGAACTAAGTAAATCGTTGAAATAATTATTATAAGCTTAATTTATTTTTTTCATAAGCTTGAGTTTAATTCATTTATATGTTATCAAATTTTATATTTTTAAATTATTTGATTGATTGTTGAATTTGATAATACAAATTTATTTGTTCATTTTAAAAGTTTATTTATTTATTATACTAATAAGAATTTTATTGATAAATATAATTTATAAAATTTATTTGTGAATATTATTTACAAATAATTCATAATTTATTCATGAACATTAGCCAGTTGAATACAAACTTGTTCAAATGTATTCATTTAATTTTAATTTAACATAATTCACTGTATGTATTGAATAAATATAAATGACTTCTTACTAAATTTGAATATCAAATTTGATCAAAAATATTTGATGTATTTATTAATTGAGTTCATTTTTTTTTTATTATTATTAGAAACTAACTTTAGTTCAATTGATTTCTTTTAAGCCTAATGGAATCAAAATACCCAAAAAATTGCTTAATACACAATCATTCATTCTACCATAATTGTGAGAGAGAGACATTGACCAATTATTCTTCTTAGAACTTTACTCGAAAGAAACAACACAACAGTGCAGTAGTCCTCGTTAAATTAAATCCAAATATGAAGTATGTAAATCATTCATTAGTTGAGTTGGTACTCAGTACTCAGAAACACCTCATAAAATAGCTTCATCTGTCCCCACAATCCCCTAACAGCAATGGATCACCAACAAGATCTTTCGACTCCTCGAGACGTATTCCTGAAATGAAGCCAAATGAAATGTACTGAAATGGTTAGATCATAACAATAGCAAAAACCTAATTCGATATCTATCTAGCTATGCTTTTATCTTGCGAATGAGTTAAAAAGACTTGGTAGGAAATGAATGCAAAGCTAACAGTTTTCAAGGAGTTGATAGAACAAACGACCGTAAGAGTAAAGTGCTAACATCATATACGGCGAAGACTATTGTTGCTGATGCTCTCCTTGCCATGCCCATACGATGTCCTTAAGAGCCGGTCTGATGTCCTGCTTCCACAGCTTTTGGTACTCCAAGGTATCTCCGTTTGTCTTCTTCATCTCCACCAGATGAAAGAGGGGTGTGACCTCGAAGATCTCTGCGTCAATGGCTAACACTCCTTTTTTTCCTACCCTGGTTCCTTCCATTTTCAGCGTCCCGTTATCTTTCTTCTTCACTTTTAGCTTCAAGAATCTTGCGATATCCTCCAATTTTGCGATGATGGTAGATGCAGAATGGTGGGATATGAATCTTGCTTCCTTCTTATGGACAGTCTCCTCAAACATGCCAGAAAGATCGAATCCATCTGAAAGAGAGATAAGGTCGAAAGCATTTAGGTTCGTCAACTTCCCAACCTCTGGCCTCTCCTCAATCATGTTGATACTCTGGGAATCTGAAACTTCATTGATCTTGTCTCGATCAGTCTCTTGCATTTCTTTGTCGTTCCCGTTTGATCCTCCATTGTTTCCCTTTCTAAACCAAGGATTCTCCATAATCTTTGGAATTGTTATCCGTGTAATAGGATTCGGGTCAAGAATTCTTGCAAGCAGTCTCCTAACTTCCAAGGGAAACCAATTGGGACATTTGAAATCTGCCTTTGTAATTTTCCGATACAATTCGATGAGATTTGGATCATGAAATGGGAGATAACCAGCCATAAGAACAAACAAAATCACCCCGCAAGACCATATGTCAGCTTTTGCTCCATCATATCCTTTTCTACTGATCACCTCAGGAGCAACATAAGCAGGAGTACCGCAAGTTGTATGAAGTAAACCATCCTGTCTCCTTGACTCTGCAAGAGCACTCAACCCAAAATCTGAAATCTTCAAATTCTCATTCTCATCAAGCAGAAGGTTCTCTGGTTTCAGATCGCGGTGGTAGACACCTCTGCCATGGCAGAAATCCACGGCACTGATCAGCTGCTGAAAATACTTACGGGCGACATCTTCTTTAAGTTTGCCCTTGGCGACTTTGTTGAACAGCTCACCACCTTTGACATACTCCAGAACAAAGTATATCTTAGATTTGGTGGCCATGACCTCGTAAAGCTCTACGATGTTTGGATGCTTCACCAATCTCATCACTGATATCTCTCGTTTAATCTGATCATTAAGTCCAACCTTAAACACCTTCTCTTTGTCAATCACCTTTATTGCAACACTCTGGGAAGACTTCAAGTCCCTCGCATAGTAAACCTTGGCAAAAGTACCTTTCCCTAACATTCTTCCAACCTCGTACTTGTGCATCAACACATTTCCTTTGTTTTCTAATTCCATCTTATGAAAACACAAATAATCTAAAGCAGTAAGATTTCCTCCCCCTAGAGCAAGGATACTTTGCAGACAAGGGGATATTCACTGCAGTTTATCTCAACCGTCTTCTCAAGGTCATGGTCTACTACGACGGCTTCTTGAATATTTCCAACTCCATTGTAAAATCTTGTGTGGAGAACATGGTGGATGTTGTTTTGCTGTCCAATATCATCTAGGATGAACACACACAGTTCAGATGAATCAACAAAAGCATTTTTGTCAGACCAAAATTCCCCTACAGTCAAGCACATCTTTCAGCATTCCCTGAAAGTTATCTTCCAATTATCAGCAGGACATCGTAAAATTTGAAAGAAACTAATATTTGACAATCAAGGAAAAGGAAACTTATTTACCAGATATAATCTTCAGTAAAAAAAGGAAAATAAGACGCAAGAGAACGAACTAGCAAAGGGAAACTACTCTAGAACGGTCCCTAATTTTCACAAAAAAGGGAACGCGACAAGGGCCCCTTTTCCAAAAATGCTTGTATTAAGGCCTCATGAAATGCATATTTCAAATTTTACCTTTAGAATTATGTTTTAGTCGAGATTTGGCCTCCTTTTCTTTCAAAATGCTCCTGCTGGGCCTCATGAATCCAATTTTACCACTCGAATAATGTTTCGATAGAACAGTGGTCATAATTGAGCAAGCATGATTGTAATGGTACACTTGGAACTGTGCTTTTCATGGGACCTCATCAACATGGACAATTAAGAGTAGGCCTTTAACAACAGGGGACCTTTATAGGACACTTGCTCAATAGCAATAACACAGTCTTCAACTTGCAAGGTAGCATTTCATTCATGATGAGGAAGGCCACACAAGAGCAGCAAACATGACAAATTAGGCTGTGGTTCTCATTTATTTAGTGCAATTATTATTATTATTTTCAGTAGAACAATAAAGAGAGATTAGAACTGATTCAAATTATTGAAAATGCTAATCATCATGGGGAAACAGAATATTAGCACCACATATAACAATTAAATTAAAGGGAAATACTCAAGAAACTAATCGGATTTGTTCAAGCGATGTGCTACAAATATTGCATTCATGAAATGAATAGGCAAATGGCAATACTATAAACAAAACTCTTCTCTCATGGAAAAGAAATACAGCAAATGTTGAGAAAAAAAATAGGGGCAAGAAGAATCCCAACACAAAAAAAAATAGATATAAATGGCAAAATTAGATTATTCACACATGATACGGAAAATAAAATTGTTGTTGAACAAATCTACAGCGAGATAATTCCTTTCGACGATTTCGCTGCAAATGGCGAGAAGGAGCAGAAATTTTTGTCCTATTTTCGACGATTTTACAGCAAATGCTGAGAAAACAATAGGGGAAAAGAAGAATCGCACCAAAATATATATATGTGGTAAAATTAGATTATTCACACATGATTCGAAAAAAAATTGTTGTTGAACAACTCTACAGAAAAAAAAAATACTTCTCTGGAAATGGCCAACCAAACCACGCACCGTGCTGAGAAAACTAGACAAAAGTATCAGCAGCAGAAGAATGGGAACAATACGGAAACCATTTTGGAAAAACAGATCGCCGACGCATCGGGAATTGTTTATGTTCCTAGAGATCAACAACACTAGTATTCAAACACAAATCAACGAAATGGAACATCATTAACCCCGCAATCGAGCATAATTCTTACCTTTGCGCGCAAAAATTCCTCAGGCGTAGAGAGGAGAAGAGAGACCGCAAACGAGCTCCGAAAGACCTGGCGAGAAATACAGAATCAAATCTCGAGGTGGAAGAGGAGAAGGAGGAGGAGGAGGAGGCGGTCGTTCATGTGGACGGAAACCTCGGAGGGCTGGTGACCTCAAAGTTCTTCTTTCGTCCTCACCGTCCCGGAATTCTCCTTAGATTCCTTATATAAAAATATTTTTTTATAATTACAAACGGCCCTTTATTTATTTGTTTTTTACTTATTTCCGAGTATCGGTTCGGGGGAATATTCTTAGGGATATTTCCAACACGCCTCGCATTCTTTTCATTTTTGCCATAAGTATTTGACAAATGGATTTCAAATAGCAATGTTTTTACAAGATTTTTTAAAAAAACATTTATTATAAAAATTTTCATTTTATTTTTTCCTACAAAAATAAAGAAGATAAAATTTTCTTTAATTTTTTAAACATTTTATTTTTAAAAATGATAATAATACAATAGCAAACTTAAACCTGAATTTGAAACAAAAATCTTATGGTCTTTAAATTTGAAGGGCTAAAAAATAAAAATGAGGAATATTCTTAGGGATTTTTCCGAAATGGCTCCCATTCTTTTGATTTTTGCCATCAATATTTCACAAATGGATTTCAAATGACAATATTTTTACTTGGATTTATTTATTAGATTTTTTTTTACTTTTATTATAAAATTTTCATATTATTTTCAACGAAAAAAAGAAAGATGAGATTTTTTTTAAATTTCTATTTTTAAAAATGATAATAATATAAAATCAAAATTAAACTTGAATTTTGAAGGAAAAAATCTTATGTTCTTTGAATTTGAAGAGCTAAATGAAAATGAGGAATATTCTTAGGGATTTTTTTCAAAATGCCTCCCATACTTTTGATTTTTGCCATCAATATTTCACAAATGGATTTCAAATGACAATATTTTTACTTGGATTTATTTACTAGATATTTTTATACTTTTATTATAAAAAGACATCATTTCATTTTATTTACTTAAATAAAAAAATAAAAGATGAGAAAAATATTTTTTATTTTTAAATATGATAATACAAAAACAATATTAAACTCTAATTTTGAAGGAAAAATCTTTATGTTCTTTAAATTTGAAGTGCTAAAATGAAAATGGAGAATATTCTTAGGGATTTTTCCAAAACGCCTCCCATTCTTTTGATTTTTGCCATCAATATTTCACAAATGGATTTCAAGTCACAATTGTTTTACTTGGGTTTATCTATTATTATTTTTTGTTTACTTTTATTATAAAAAAACCTCATTTCATTTTATTTACAAAAAAAAAGAAAGACTAGAAATTTTTTTTTTAAAGTGATAATACATAAGCAAAATTAAACTCCAATTTTGAAAGAAAAATCTTCTGTTCTTTAAATTTGAAGGGCTAAAATAAAAAAATATCCTTTCAACTCGGCTCGAGGGTTAGTAAAAACAAGTAGGTCATATCCCACATGGGTTTGTCCAACAAGAGGCTTAGCCGAACTCAAACAAAACAAATAAGGTCCCAATCTGGTCGTCGAGTCTTTGTTCATGGCATACTATTAGCGAAAAACATAATGGATGTTCAATTACATTGAATCTAACTAATTAAAAGATTTTTTTTTTATTATAATTTTTATTAGTTGATATCATATATCCAATTTACACTGATTAATCCTGAGATATCATCCTGACTCCATCAAAATTTTTCATAAGTCACTAGAATAAATCGAGAAATATTCACAATGACGGATCCAGAAATTCAAGAATGAAGAGACGATTTTTATGCGGAACAAAAAACGATATCCTCTATCTCCACCAATAAAATCATATAATGCTAGAGATTTCATAGGGGGAGGGGGTGATCGCCCCTGAGTATTCACAACTAGTAACTTATAGGTTAGTCGTTATTAAAAAAAATTATTTATTAATTCATTAAAATTAAGATTCGATTCATCAATTTTTTTTTTGATAAGACGTCCAACGGTTACATCATTGCCTTGTGGCAAATAATTGAAAGATCTTTGATGGCTACCTTCGCACGGGGTGTGCTTTGTGATCGACACGAATAATTTGCATTCAGTATGTACTTAGGCTCGGTTTAGTTGGAAGTTAAGGAGAAGATGAGGAAACAACGGGACAAAATTATTCGTTAGGTGGATGAAAAAGGAGAAAAGATGTGCGAAGGGAAATGCGCAAATTATTGTCCTCATCTTTATCACCGAAAAGATTCTTGATGGCTACCTTCTTTTCATGGAGTGTCCAAAATTATTAAGTGATTTACTTTGTGATCATTATACAAATAATTTACGCTCGATTTGTACTTAAGGTTGCTTTACTTTAGAAAAGGAGAGGTGAAGGCCAAACACAAGGCCAAAAACTTTGTGATAGATGATACGAATACATTGCTTGGTTTACTTTCGATGTAAGAAAGGAAGAACCGAGAGGAATTATCTCTACAATCTTACATTGGAAGTCAATCCCATGAGAGTCGCATTCTTCTTATTCTTTACCAAGAGGTTCTCTTATGTTCGTCTTGACAAACGCATCAAAACTGAGTTGAGGTGTCAACATCACTGAGGTCTACTTGCAAGCATAGGTTGAGTGTTTACAAGACATTGAATACTACTTATAAGCGTCAACGAATGACTACTTGAAGACGACAACAATGGTGATGGTTAATCAACATCAAGACTCAACAAGCCTAAATTTATCAGGCGACACGAGAACAAGAATTGCTCGTTGAGAATGAAGGGCTCGTCCATCTTTACACCTTCGATTCTCCTTCCATAACACCACGGGCATTAACTTTGTTTTGATTCTACAAAAGCCTCACTGGTTCCACTGTCCTAAAGAACAAAATAAACAACCGAAATCTCAATTTGCCTTCCTCTTCTGCAAGCCATTAAGAGTGAATGCTAGCAGGATATCGATAAAGGGGATACTATTTACCCACCCTTCTTTTCTCGCAAGAAAAGAGATGATAGCAAATAAGAATCAAAGAATCATCAGACCTGCATTTAGTTGTACGAATAAAGAGCTGGTTCTCAGTTCATTTTCAGAGTGTAACTGCAAATCGTTTGAGTTACAAATGTTGCAGAAGAACAATTGGCATTCTCTGCTAATATTCGGTGTGAATCTCAATAAGACTCAGCATGAGAATTTGTGTAAACAAATGCCTTCGAAATTGAATGCAGAGTCGTTCCCTACCTCGAAGAATGTTGGAGTCTTCTTTTCCAACCGCCGCTACACACTAAGAGTTGAGATCTGCAGGTATGATTCTGTACATTGGAGCAGTACTCAGGCGCGCAAATCTTTGTCAGAGCTCCATACTGGTGTTGGCAAAGGACCGTCACTGTTTATCGCAGCTCCAGCTTCAACTCGGATCAAAGGTTCAGATTCATCATCTTTCACCTATGGCAATTTTGACAAAATTGAAAAGAGAGTAGCGTAACGTAGTACAAACACAAATCTAGGGAGAACATCTCCTTGGGTGTCCTCAGTTCTTCATCTCATATATCATGATTTTTTTACTTCAGTTTTTAAAACTATACACTGGTTTTTTTATCAGATGCTAAAGAACCAATATGTGTGACAAATTTGAGTGCGATCTGACGACACAAAAATGAACCCTCCGTGTAAACAGCAATATCTGGATGCTTGGTCCTTGCTAAACGAGATCATTAGTTATTATCAGACCAACAATTATCTGGCACCATGGCTACTAAGAACAGTCAAGGCAATGAATCCTTATATACGCTATGCTATAAAAAGCTGATATTTCCTAATCATGGTTGATGCATATACCTTTTGGTCCTGCGTTGCCAAAATCCTTACAAACCAAAATTTTCCATTTCCTCGCTATCTTTTAAAAGTTACAAGGTATGAGTAGATAGATGGAAAATACTTATTACTTGAAGGGCTTGATAATTGATCGATGGCATGTTTTTTGAGTAGAGAAAACATTGTAGAAATGATAGGTTGGGGCGGAGGAGCATGGAGCTGGAGGAAAGAATCATGATTATGCAACGTTGATAGAATTAGGAAATAAAATATCATCGGAAACATAGAAGACATACCTGTAACATTTGGGACGAGGTTTCCCGAGCTTTTTGCTGGCCCTCAATTGTGCAGAAATAAGAATACAAAACCATACCAACAATTGCAACTGAGATCCCAAATATATTTCTCCAACTGAATGGATCGTGAAGTAAGACATAACCGAACGCCAAAACCAAGCATGTTTTGAGATGACCAAGAACTTGATACGTCACAGGTGATGTCCTTCCAATCACAAGAAATGTGCTGAAGTTGACTGAGACTGATATTAGGCATGAAAGCACAATGAAAATCTACAAGCAGAAAATGGAAGTATGAGACGCGAACTGTGTATAGTCACATAGAAACTTGAAAGAGATCACTTACCGTAACTTGAGGAGTGTAGTCAAATGCAAACACATTCTGGTTTGTCAAGAGCCCATCAAGACATGGTCCGGATACAAAGAGCGTTAAAGCTTGATAAGGAACGGATTGATACAAAAGTTGAGTAGAAGAGACCTTGAACTTCTTTTGTATTGTGTTTGTCATCTGGGAGCATCTGATTAAGGTTTAAAACAAGACTAGAAAAACCTAAACCATCAGGCATGTTATTACCAATTTGTCCCCAACTGATGGTTACAGAAAACATTAAAAACATACAGATGTACCACAAAATAAGTCATCCTGATATTCCTTTATGTTGAAATACAAAACAATTCCAAAATAAAATCTGTCATGGATGGAAAAACTAAACAGTAAGATTATGTTTCATGTTCTGGCTTCCTATGAAAATTAAGCAATCTGATAATTCGAATTTTGAAATCCAAGACTAACAAATTTTGTTATAAAACCTTTAATACCCACAAAGGCAAAATCTTTGCAAAAATTTCAGTAATTGAGTATTATAATTCATTAGATTTCCACAAGGAAGAAAGAAAAGCTAAAAGGATACAATTTGTGCAATGCAAGTTGTAACAATTGCTAGGAGAGATAATACAGATCCAAGCAAATTAAGCTGCAGATCTGTCACAGTTGCGATTCCAACACCGAATAGGAGGACAGATAGTGAGAGTTGGATACACCGACTGCAGTACAAAATACAAAATAACAATCAATAGAGTTTTATATCAATCTGACAGTCAAATTGATTTGAAGAAGTTTGAGAAAATGCATCTCTATTCATAATAATATCAACTGGGAAAAATTATTATATTTTCATGGCACTGCAACTGAGATATTAATTTTGAATGTGAATATAGCAGAATATTAGCTGAGAATGATGATTCAGTCACGAATCAGCTAGACTACAATGTCTAACGAGTAACAACTATGAAGTTTGTGAATGCTTCACTCAAAATCTGTTTTTTAAAAATACAACAACTACGAAGTCTGTAATTGCAACTTAATAATTTTTTCTGTGTTAATCATAGCAGTTCGTAAAGAAATATTGTTTGAGGGAAAACATTTTCTAAGCAATATTTACTGTTTAGAGTCCCAGACAAATACAAATTTCAGCAGTTAGCATAAACTATACATTAACTTACCTGAGAGTTCTTCCAGGCAACGGGCATTCAATATATTTATTCTACTAAATGAATTGTCAATCTCAGTTAGGTTAAAGGTAAGTGAAAATAATATGGCCTATGTTGAGGTAACAGGTTGTACAGGCAGTAAAAAAGAATTTTCAGAATCTGCTTCAAGTGATAATGTTAGTTTTGAAAATAATGTAGAAATAACATTCACAAAATGTTTCTAATGCCTTCAAAATCACAATAAGCCTAAAATAATGCTAGTCATAAAGGAAAAGAAAAGGTAAAAGAGGCCATTATTAGCAAGTTTATAACTAAAACATCACATATGTATGAAGTTGTTCCGATTACAGGTGATATCATTCTGAAGGAACTCTACAACCTAAGAAACAGATATAGGGAAATGTTCAATGTAAGAGTTGACTACTCGAAAATAAGGAACCACACCTAAACTTCTTTGACAAAAAAGCAGTCTCCAAGAAGACAGTACAAGGAATGATTGCGAGTTTTGTCATCTGCATGGTAAGTCAATCGTGTGAGTCAAAACTCAAAACTACAATAAACAGGGGAAATTTTGAGATTCTACAGCAAATACTATTGCAGCTAAAAATAGTTTACTACTTTATGAAACATCAATACACTAATAGAAATAAGATCACATAATCATCTAAACCTGTTTCCCTCAAAAAATGGTGGTTTAATTTTCATCAATGATTGTCAGTTTCAGTGTCTAGTTATTTTGCAATTTATTTAACAAGTAGCATCTTGCTAATAGTTTCCCATATATGTATGGAATGTGTCATCAACTAAAATCCTAAAAGGTATAGCAGATAAGATCTGACAAAAACTTAGTTAGTTGCAGCAATGGAAATTAATTTCTAACAAGGATAAAAAGCAAATAAATACAGTGAAACCAAATCTTCATTCAATTTACATGCTCTGATCAAAGGCGATCCGTACAATGAGTAGAGAGAGCCAAAGCATCTATAAATGGTAGATATAGAAGAAAGTTGTAAAGAAACTGCTCCTGAATATCACATGAGTAGCATAGATTCTGAAATGGAAGTAAATGTATTTGGTTGCTCAAAAAAAAATCAAGCGTCTTGTAATGTCATATTAGGATTGACACAAATGCTAAAAGCAATAGTCCTCCATACTATTATTCCACATCTTTTCCCCTGAAAAGATTGACCTTCTTACTAACTGATTGTTCCGTTCTAAATTGCTTTCTCTTATTAGATCTAGTGATCTACATTCAGTTCCAGTTCCACCACCAAAACAAACCTAATGTTGCAAAATATTCCCTCTTCCATGACATAAATCACCTCAAAAGTCTGTTACAAGGTCAAAGCTCATCTAATATTTCTCTGATTGTTAATTTATTGTGTGCCACAGCACATCCATGATTCTGGAATTTATCAAGATTCGTACCTATGTGTTAAGAAATATTCTGAAATCAGAGTCTTTACTTAATGGCAATTCCAGTAAGTTAAATCTAAGAGAAAAATGGAAGAATGAAAGGCAAGATTGATACATATCATACATTGTTTCTTGTAGCATGCAAAACAGAATGGAAAACAAAACATATGCAAAAGCAATACTACATCATCAACTTTTTAGTAGGAATATACCTTGATTCTGAATCAAGCATATATCTAAATGGATTTTAAAAAATTAAAGAAAATGTCAAGATGTGTATGATTGTATGACTTATTATTTTAGCAGAATCATATGTACCTGATAGAAGCCAACAGAGTTGAAGCCCAAGCTTAAATTTAATAGACCTATGGAGATTCCGTTGAGAATTCCAAAACCCATGACAGCCTTCCGATCAAAAGCTTTGTGCTCAAATAGTTTTAGCAACAATGCCACATGAAGAGAACAGAAGGTAACCAATAGGTGCCAGCTTGTCAAGGTAGTAGCTGACAATAAGTCAATAACAGAGAATATATGCTTAATAGACTATTTATCAGTAAATTTTAAGTAAAACAATGTGCAACTTATTTCAAGAAATTTGACAATTCTTTTGGTGATTATCTTCGGCAAGTCAGACAATGCAAAGTACAATAACATTAATATCCAAATAAATGGACTTCACATATTTATCCTTGGGATAAATATTTCAGTGATATCAGATCATCCATCCAGATTTCTAGGAACAGAGGAGTTTGAAGAATTCCTGACTTCCAATCATAACGTACAAGAATATCAACATGCATAACATTTACAACCAAGATCTTGTCTTCATTTTCAGATTAAAATCATTTTCTTCCATTTATTGTGTAGAGAAGTATATAAAATCATCATCATCTAGCTGTGGTAGTAGTAGTTATTTGTGTTAGGCTACATGGAGATAGATAAAGACTGCAACATTTTTGAACAACATAGAATTCCTGAATAATAAAGAATGGGTCCAGCATATTCCATTTCATACTTGACTTTCTATTAGCAAAAGGAAAACTATTACATTTATCTACAGAGCTATAAAATCTCCTAAAATACAATGCTCAAGTTGGTCAAGTTTCTCAGCCTCTGAATAGTAATATTGTAATAAGAACATAACATAGTTTGTTCCATCTTTGGATCGAATGTACAAGTGAATCCAAAGAAAAATGATCACTGAGCTTAGCGGTTCTCCTTGTAATGTTAAATAAATCTATATGCTCTTCCAATGGAGATGAATCATTGTAACTGAATGTGCATCTTGTGAAAATTCATGGTTGGTCTTCAGAGTTTCTTTTACTATTACTATCTATAAATTTTAATCCTGAGTGAAAGACAGAAAAGTGCAACAACCTAAGACTGTAGATTTGTTATGAATTGAAAACCCAAATGTTCCATTCTTCTTTATTATTCATCACTTAGCTCAATTTTGGGCAGACTGAGCTCCTTACATACTCGTGTTAAGAAGAAATTGCCATAAAACTTTTTAAGGAATCACTATAAATGAAAAATAATTGATTCCCTACACTGAAAGTCATGAGGCGCAAAATAAACAGAATCAACTACCAGAAGATCTACTTTTGCCTGAATTTAATAAACCTATGAACACACTCTAGACTAAATGAATGGAATCATCTCCAACCGAGGTATATGAGCTACAGGCCGCTCTCAATCATAATTATAAGGCAACGACGAAAGAAGTAGAAGAAATGCATGATCAGATCTCATACCGAATATGAAGCCAAGCGAGCTCATCAACGCCTTGTTACATATCACAATCGACACCGACGACACCACCGACAGGCTCAGCGCGCCGACGGTCCCTAACTGGAACCCCCCGAGTTCGCCCATCTCTTCACTCCTCGATCCACGAAACCAAACCGCCCACCGTCAATCAACCTCCAGAGCCCACGGAGAAGATTGCTCACCTCATTCTTCGGAACCGAGACGAACCGGTCGCCGAACTAGTAAAATGCAAGGGTAAATCCCGCACTGGACGACGGATCTCGCGACGGAAACGTCAGATCTGACGAAGGGTCCGACGAGGAACCTTCTTCCCTCGATCCCACGCAATTGCCGGCAGGCCGAGGGACGACGGGCGGCGACGCGACGATGCTCCTTCCTTTCGCTTCGGATTTTTCTCTTTCGTTGGATATCAATATAAACGCTAAAAAAACAAAGACGAAGAAAATATGGGTATGAAAATTAGAGTATATATAGCTACAGAAGTTGTTAAGAAAAGAAAAATATCTCAAGAATATTTATTTTTCATAGTAATTTCACCAAAATTACTAAGTCAATTTATCAACCAGCCCACCTAAAATATTAAATTTACTAAAAAAAAATATATATGTTACTTTACTATTTACTAAAGGAAATACCTTTACAAATATAATTCCTATTTTACCCTCCTCACAATTTGACTTTTTTTTTACCATTTTTCTTTTTTTTCTATCATTTTTCTCTCTCTTCTCTCTTCGCTTTTTTACATGCATGCATAATAAGGGTATAATCGAGTTGAGCCGAGTCGAACTCTTGGATGTTTGAGTTTGACTCGTTTATAATCGAGCCGAGCTCGAGCTTTATTTAACGAATATATTCATGGCTCACGAGCTTATTCGAGCTTTTATCGAGCCTAAATGAGTTTAATAAATATAAATTATAAATTTAAATATTCATTAAAAACTAAATTATATATTTTTTAAAAAATTATAATATTCTTGTTAAAATTTATAATTGTATTATAATAAATAAATTTAATATATTTGTCTATGTTTTTCATAAGTAGAGTGCAAAATCTATAAATTCAATATCAAAACTATTATTTTTTTATTTAAAAGTTGATTTATGAGCTTAACGAACATGTTCACGAGCTAACGAGCCGAATATTATGAAACTTGAGTTTGGTTTGTTTATCTTAACGAGTCTCATTAAACGAGCTCAAACGAGCTTTTATCGAATCGAGCTTCGAATAGCTCACGAGCGGCTTGGCTCATTTACACCCCTAATGCATAACATATGAATAACATTACATAGATTTAGTCAATTTTTTAATAACATTTTAATATATTTGAAGAAGCCAAAATAAATAATGGATAGCATATTTGAACTTCTTCCAATCTTAGAAATCCACTAGATTTGAAATGAGTGTAATCGGAGTTCTCTAGGTCCATCAGTGAGTTTCAATTAAAATCCACTGATGGACCTAGAGAGCTCCGATTGCACCTATTTCAGTTCCTATGGATTTCTGAGGTTGTAAGGAGTTCAAATATAGTATCCATTATTTATTTCAACTTTTCAGAGTTGTTAACATGTAACAAGGAAGAATCGTCAAAAAGGCCCACGTTGGGCATGATATGATTTCATATCATACCCACGTCGGGCCTGATATCATTTCATATCAGGCCCATGTTGGGCCTGATATGATTCAGGCCCAATATGGGATTTTTTTTGATGATTCTTCCATTTTACATATTAGCATCTATGAAAAGTCGAAATAAATAATAGATACAATATTTGAACTCCTTGCAACCTTAGAAATCCATAGGAACTGAAATGGGTGCATCTAGGTCCATCAATGAGTTTTGGTCAAAACTCACTGATGGACCTAGAGAGCTCCGATTGTACCGATTTCAATTCTTATGAATTTTTGAGGTTGCAAAGAGTCCAACGGTGTTGTTCATTACATATTTCGATATCTCCAAATGTTGAAATATTATTAAAAAATCAGTTAAAATATAAACTAATTCATATCAAACCCACATTAGACCTGATATTAAATTATATCAGGCTCACGTGACTCTAAACTATAATTGCATAAGATAGCCTCCACTATATTGCTATGGAGAAGGGATTTTTTAGCCATTACTTTTGTTGATGTGATTCTTGCTTTTTGAACTTGGCATTTAGTTACTATAGAATTAGAGCATAGACATACTTTCCTTAGTCAATTATAAATTCAAGTATTATCTATATGCAGTTTGAAAATATAATGTTTTGCGGGAATTTTTTTTATTGAAAAGGAGACACTTCATCTGGTTGGATTCATTTCACAAGTTGTTTATCATATTTGCAAGTTAAAATTGAAGGAACTGTTGAAAAGGTTTTTAGAGAGGAGTCTAAGTAATATTTTCATAGTCGCCCTCGAGGAAGTCAACTTGGAGCAATTGTCAGCAAGCATGTATGTTTTATTTATATTTATTTTTTTCATGCATAGCAATAGAAAACTATATTGCCCAACATAAGCCTGATATGAAATGATATCAGGTCCAATATGGACCCGATATCATTCCATATCAGGCCCAATATGAATATTTTTAACAATTCTTATTTATTACATTTTAAAATCTTTGAAAAGTTAAAAAAAAATAATGGATAGCATATTTAAATTCCTTGCAACCTCAGAAATCCATAAGAACTGAAATGAGTACAATCAGAGCTCAAAACCCACTGATAGACATATAGAGCTTTGATTGTACTTATTTCAGTTCCTATGGATTTCTGATGTTGCAAGGAGTTCAAATATGGTATACATTATTTATTTTGACTTTTTATAGATGTTAATATGTAAAATGGAAGAATCGTGAAAAGGGCTCACATTGGGCTGATATGGAATCATATCAGGACCAACATGGGCCTGATATGAAATCATATCAGGCCCGACGTGGGCCTGATATTGAATCATATTAGTCCCAACCTGGACCTGATATCATTCCATATCAGATCCAACATGGGCCTTTTTGATGATTCTTCCTTGTTACATGTTAACAACTCTGAAAAGTCAAAAAAAATAATGGATACCATATTTGAACTCCTTACAACCTCAGAAATCCATAGTAACTGAAATGGGTGCAATCAGAGCTCTCTAGGTCTATCAGTGACTTTTGATTGAAATTCACTGATAGACTTAGAGAGCTCCGATTGCATCCATTTCAATTCCTATGGATTTCTAGGGTTGCAAGGACTTAAAATATGATATTCATTGTTTATTTTGACTTCTTCAAATGTATTAAAATGTTATTAAAAAATTAACTAAATCTTATGTAATGTTATTCATATGTTCTGCATCCCTGTAAAAAAGAGAAGAGAGAAAAAAATGGTAAAGAAAAGAAAAATATAGTAGAAAAAGTCAAATTGTCAGGAGGGCAAAACGAGAATTGCACTTGAAATGGTACACCCTTTGGTAAATAGTAAAGTAACATAAGTCTTTTAGTAAATTTAAAACTTTAGGTGCGTTGTTTGGTAAATTGTCATAAAATCTTTAACTCAAGTGACATAGTCCTCAGGGCGTAGCACAAACGGTGGGCGCATAACATCTCTGGCATAATGACCAAGGGTTGATTCTCAAGAACTGACGACTTGGGGTTTACCCCACTATGCGTCTGGTGCCTATGTATCTATATGTACCTCCCTCCATATCCATGGGACCAAGGGCGTAACTAGTACTAGGCTGCACTGGGTTCTAGCCCTGTGCATCCCAGCAACTTTTAACACACTAATCCCTATTATTTTTTCGCCGCCCAGTGCAACTCCACATCGAGCCCAGTGCAGCAGGCGCTAAACCCTAAACCAAGTGATTTTTTCACCGCCCTCCTCCTCTGGCACGAAGTACACATCGAGGCGGTGACCGTCACCACCTTAAGCGCATCATCTCCTTCTTCAGCCATCGATTCTCCTCACTCAACCACTTGCAATAGCTTTTCAAGCATGGGTAAGTCACATAAGTGGTAATCTCCATCTACATCTTCTTCGTCTTCTTCGTCCTTCGTCAAAATCCAACCTTTCCAGTTTCCATCAATTTTGCCTATTTCTCTCCTTTTTTCCAACTCTCCAAATCAATCGAAATAGGGGGACAAGAAAATGAATTGGGTTGCACCTCACCTGGCTCTCCTGTTCTGCAGATGAGTAGATCTGCAGCAATTTTTATTTTGTTTCTTTTTAATGGTTTGTGATTGTTGTAATTGAATTCTTTGCCAATCGGCCAAGTCCTGCTTTTGAGACTACAATCTCAAACCATTTAAACAACAATTAGAAACTCAAATTCAATAATAAAAAAAGAAAAAAATTTTAACACGTTTTATTTCTTTGGATGAGTTTAAGGGGCTTAGATTACTTCTAAATTCCCATATTTGTTTCTTTTTAACTCCTTTAAAGTTTTTGATTTTAGGTATTTCAAGTTTCAGCTTAGCACAAGCAGTGGACTTCTCTTTATCTTAAAGTGATAAATCACAGGTAATTTTAAATTTTTAGTTGTGATTTTATTTGAAATGATTTGAATTTTAAAATTATCTGAAAATTATGGTTCTAATACTTGGGAATGTTGTGATATTATAAATTGATTTATTATTGTGTTTGAGTTTGTTTTAAAATGAATAATATGATTGAGTTTGTTATAATTGATTGGTAGTTCATTTTTTTTCTTAAGTTATAAATAATTAATTTGTAGTTGTTTTTTTTCCTTAAGTTATAAATGGAACACCAACAACCTTCAAATAAAAAGCTAAAAATATTACTGTCATTTGTTTAGTAAAAGAGATGACCAATTTGAATCTGATAATCAATTGCAATGTAATATACCTCTTAGACCAACAGTTGGATCCTCGACTTTCGATTTACAGTCTCCTTCTGTATTTAGGCCAATAGAATAAAGAGAATAAGAATTTGATATTTCTTCTATTGAACGAGATCCAGGATTGCGAAAATTGATTTGTGAATACTCTGTTAATGAGCGGGATGAGATTAGAAGAGTATATATCAAAGCAGAGCCTTATCAACCCAAACTTAATGAGTATCCAAGAACAAAAATTGGAAAGCAAAATTGTCGATTTCAATATGTTTGGTTTAAACAATTTCCTTGGCTAAAATATTCACCTTCAAAGGACAAAACATACTGTTTTCCATGCTTTCTTTTTGAGAATACAAGTAATCCAATGGCTCGTTCTGCACTTGTTTCTGAAGAGTTTAACAGTTAGAAGAGAGTTCAAGATGGGGGAAAACGTGCATTTCTTATTCATGTTGGTTCATTGTCTTCATCACATAATAGATGTGTGAAATGCGTTCAGGATTTGATGAAACCAAAGCAAAATATTGACAAAGTGATGAATGCTCAATCTATGGAAGAAATTATAAAGAATAGGTTGCGTTTAAAGGCAACAATTGAAGGTTTATTATGGCTTGCAATTCAAGGATGTTCTTTTAGAGGTCATGATGAATCAGAGAGTTCCTTAAATCATGAAAATTTTATTGAATTGTTGAAATTTCAAGCACATTTAAATGATGAAATTGCAAAAGTTGTGTTACATAATGCCCCACAAAATGCTAAATACACTTCTCCGCAAATTCAAAAGGAAATATTGTATATTCTCGCTAATAAAGTGAGAACAATGATTCGAGATGAATCGGGAGATGCCAAGTTTTGTATTCTTGTTGATGAAGCTCAAGATGAATCTAAAAAAGAGCAAATGTCCCTTATTTTAAGATTTGTTAATAATTCTGGTTTTTTAGTGGAACGTTTCTTTGAGATTTTGGGTGTTGAGGACACAACATTGGCAAATCTTAAGAAATCAATTTTTGACATCTTTGTTCAATACAATATTCAAATCCACAACATGAGGGGATAAGGGTATGATGGTGCAAGTAATATGCATGGTGAATGGAATGAGCTTCAAGCATTATTTCTTAGAGATTGTCCATATACCTATTATGCACATCATTTTGCTCATCGTTTACAATTAACATTGGTTGCAGCTGCTAAGGATGTACCTTCTATTTGACAATTCTTTTCTTATTTGACTTTCATTGTAAACTTCATCACCTCATCTCCTAAACATCTTAGTGATTTACAATCTGCTCAACAAGAAGAGATTACATATATGTTGGCTATTGGTGAGTGTGAGTTTGGTATAGGAGCTAATCAAATTGGTACATTGCATATACCTGGTGCTACTCGTTGGAGCTCTCATTATGATTCTGTTAGGAACTTGATAGACATGTATGCATCAACTTGTAAGATCCTTGAAAATCTTAGTGAAAATGGACCAAATGGTACAATACGTGAGGAAGCTTGTGGTTTATGCAACATAATTATGAGTTTTGAATTTGTATTTGTGTTGTTTTTGATGGAAAATATCTTAGAAATCACTGACATTATTTGTCAAGCTCTACAAAATAAATCACAAGACATTGTGAATGCTTTAAAATTTGTCTCAACCACAAAAACCATCCTTCTAAAATTTAAAGAAGATGGTTGGGATAATTTTTTTTGAGAAAGTAAAGACTTTTTGTGAACGACATAATATTGAGATGCAGATATGAGCTGTCGTTATAAAGTTAATCGTTATTGTCAACAATGGGATCATGTCACACTTGAGCATCATTATCACTATGACATTTTTAATGCTGCAATATATTTTCAAGTGATAGAACTAAATTATAAATTCAGTGAAGCAACAATGGAACTTCTTGCTTTTTGTTCAGCTTTGGATCCTACTGATTCATTTAAAAAATTTAATGTGGGTGACATTTGCAAGCTTGCATCAAAATTTTATCCAACTGATTTTACTCAACAAAAAATTCATGCTTTGAGAGCTGAATTGGAACACTATCAACTTAACATAGTTTGTGATCGTGAGTTTCAACAAATTTCTACTCTTTCTGCATTATATAGAGAAATGATTGTGACCAAAAAGGTTGAGAGTTATGTTATGATTCAGAGATTGATTCGTCTTGTATTGACTCTTCTTGTATTAACTGTAACGGCAGAGAGAGCCTTTTCATCCATGAAATTTCTCAAAACGGCACGTTGCAATAAGATGGATGATGATTTACTTTCTGATTGCATGATTTTTTATATAGAACGACAATTGTCTGAGAAAATAGAATTGGAATCAGTAATAGATGAGTTTTATACTCTAAAATCTCGTCGAGCACAACTTAAGTAAATATTGAAGTATTTTGCATGAAATTTAAACTATGTAAAAGGATATTGATATATAAATGTTATATGTTTGTTAAATGTTCAATATACATGTATGCTTTATTATTGTCGTAATTTAGCCCAGGGCATTCAGTGGTGGACCGGCCCCCCCCTCCAGCTTGCTGCCGTCCACTATACATCACCGGAATGAGGAGGCTTCAGCCTCCCCCACATCCACCTGGACCGCTGGACGCCGGCGCGCTGCCCACTGGCCACTGCCATTGCCGAACGCTGATGTAGCCGTGTAGGCCCTGTGGCGGTGTGTCATGCGTCGGTGCCGGCGTGCCCGACGGCTGTGCCTGTGCGTAGTGCGCCGGCCTGTGAAGTGTGTGTGCGTCTGTGCCGAAGAAGACGAAGAGTTTTGTTCTATTTTTTTTTACCAATTTTAATTAAACAATAATAGAGTGGGGCCCATTATTAAATAAATTAAATAATAAAAAAAATAAAAAAACATTAAATAGGGTTTGTAAAATGTAAAGGCCCCAAATTGCTTTGCTGCTGCTTCGCATTTCGCAGACGGCGGCTCAAACCCTAACTCCACTTCTTCCTCCTCAGTCCTTAGCTCCTCTCCCACTCCCACTCAAGTTACTCAACTCTCCTCCAACTCTAACTCTCCAACTCTCCAAGCCTCCAAGGTTCTAGAGACTAGAGTCCAAGGCTCCAGCCTCCAAGCCGGAGCGCTGGGCAGACTAGAGTTCAGACTACTGTCGCGACAGTCATATGGGAGTAAAATCTACTCTCGACTCTCGCGGACAGTCAGGCGGCAAGCGCTAGGCGGCGAGCCGGCGACAATAGTCTGAACTCTGAAGTCTTCATTCTCCAACCAGCAATCTGCAAGGCTGCAACCGAGTCTCTAAGACTCTAACTCTAAGGCTCCAACTCCAAGCTTCAACACCATTTCTTCATAAGGTTAGAACTTAGATTTGCTATGTTTTAAAATTTTTTTATTATTTGATTTTTTTTTGAAAATGTATAGTCTACACTCTACAGAATACCATATTACAATTTAGTGAATTTACCATTGTAGTTTAGTTTTCTATTAGATTGGTAGTTTTCCATTATTATTTATTTTATTTTTTTGTAAAATATGCAGAATTACATTTATAGTTTAGACTATTTAGTTTTCCATGAGTATTTTATATTTCTATTAGATTGGCAATGGTACTGTGGTCTGTGGTAGTTTATTAAAGTTTTAGTTCAACATATATTTTTCCATTACATTTGTAGTTGTTCATTACATAATTTATTTTTAGTTATTTATTTGTGTAGGATATGGAGAGATTTTTTAAACGAACTCGTAGTTCCGGCTCTAGCTCCTCTAATGAGCCGAATGTTATTGAACAAGTAGAAAATCAATCCCGTGTAGAATTAAATTTGGATGATATTGTTAGTGATCCGGGATTACGAACACCAATTGAAGAATTTGATATTACTATTCGAGATCAAGCTCGAAAAGAGTATGCGCTCTGAGGGCCTTGTCAACCAAATGGTCATGTGTATCCGAAAATAACTTTTAGTAATCAAGAAAGAAGTTTTCAAGGAACTTGGTATAAAAAATATACATGGCTAGAGTATAGCATATCAAAAGATGCTGCATTTTGTTTTTGGTGTTATCTCTTCAAACTTTAAATAAAGAAAATGTAGATAATGCCTTTATAAAAGATGGATACAACAATTGGAAAAGGGCATTAAAAAGATTCAATCGTCATATGGGGACTGTGAATAGTTGTCACAATGAAGATAGAATACAATTTGAGGCTTTTCAAGATCAAAGACAGTGTGGGGAATATTTTACGAGTACATAGTCGCGATATGGAAATTGATTATCGGACTCGTTTAACAGCAATGTTGGAAGTGACGCGCTTTCTATTGAAGCAAGGGTTGCCCTTTCGTGGACACGATGAGTCAACTAGTTCTTCAAATAGAGATAATTTTCTTGAGTTGCTTGAATGGTATAGTCAACGAAATGAAGAGGTTTCTAAAGTTATAAAACAAAATGCTCCTGCAAACAATCAATTGACTTCCCCAAAAATTCAAAAGGATTTAACACGTGCTTGTGCTTCAGAGATTACACTTGCTATAATCAATGATATTGGAGATAAATTCTTTTCTTTGATGGTTGATGAGGCTAGGGACAGTTCAGTGAAGGAGCATATGAGAGTTGTTTTGAGGTATGTGAATAAAAAAGGATGTGTGATTGAACGATTTCTTGCAGTTGTGCATGTGCCTGACACCAGTTCTCATTCTTTGAAAATGGCTATTGATGCTTTATTTGTGCAACATGGTTTATCATTATCTAGATTGAGAGGCCAAGGATATGATGGAGCTTCAAATATGCGTGGTGAGTTCAATGGATTGAAATCTCTGATACTACAAGAAAATCCATTTGCAATGTATGTTCACTGTTTCTCTCACCAACTCCAATTAGTTCTTGTTGCTGTTGCCCATGACAATTTTACTGTGAGTGAATTTTTTGGGTATATCACTATGATTGTGAATATATCTGGAGCATCTTGTAAGAGGAGAGATCAACTTAGAAAGATTCAACATGATAAAATAATTGCTGAATTGGAAAGTGAAGAAATTACTAGTGGAAAAGGAAAAAATCAAGAAACTAGTTTAGCAAGACCTGGAGATACTCGTTGGGGATCACACTACTTAACATTACTTCGTTTATGCTCTATGTGGTCTTCAGTGATAGAAGTGTTAGGAAATGTACATGATGACGCCTCTTATTCTGCAAATAAAGGTGTTGTCGCAGGTTTAATTGAGAAGATGGAGAGTTATCAATTTGTTTTTTTGTTGCATTTGATGAAGTATATATTGAGAATTACAAATGAGTTATCACTTTCCTTACAACAAGGGGATCAAAATATTGTTCAAGCCATGTCCTTGGTTAGAAGTGTGAAATGTCGACTACAAGACTTCAGGGAAGATGGATGGCAAATAATTTTGGAACAAGTTAACACATTTTGTGAATTGAATATGATTCCAATACTTGATATGGAGGACAACATGCTAACTCGTGGTCATGGTAGGCGTAGAGGGCAACTCATCACCAATTTTCATCATTATCGTGTGGAGATTTTTTGTCAGGTATTATTTCTAAAAATCTATTTTTTTTTGTTAAAGATATTTCATTGATTATTAATGTTATCATGGTTGCAAATTTGAATGATAGGTTGTTGATTTAATTATACAAGAGATGAATAATCGTTTTTCAGAAGTTAGTACAGAATTGCTTGGTTGCATATCATGTCTTCATCCAAGAAATTCTTTCTCTCAATTTGATGTTCACAAACTCATCCATCTTGCTGATTTTTATCCCGAGGACTTCTGTGGTACTGATTATTTATTTTTGGAACAACAACTTATGAGTTACTTTTATAATCTGCGGGATGATCCTTACTTTTCTTCAATTGATGACTTGGGAATTCTTGCTCAGAAATTGGTTGAGACTGAAAAACATTTGGTGTTCCCATTGGTTTATCGTATGATAGAGTTGGCATTAGTTTTACCAGTTGCAACTGCTTCGGTTGAACGAGTGTTTTCTGCAATGAATACTGTGAAGACTGATTTACGCAATAGAATGGGAGATGAATGGATGAATGACAGTCTAGTTGTATACATTGAAAAAGATATTTTTTCTATAATTGAAAATGAGCAAATATTACAACATTTTCAACAAATGCAGTCTCGTAGAATCCAATTGCCTCCTCTTGTACCGACTCGTCAGCCGTCGCAGACTTCTGTGCCAACCCGGAAATGAAGCTCACCTATGGAAGAAAGGTAGACTAATCTTTCCTAAACTTCTAGTTTTTTTCTCTTGCAAGTTAGATTAAATGTTCTCAATGTTAATTTATCAGGTTATGGAGAATCGATCTAGTATTAAGTGGGACAAGGGAAAGGCTCTCGAGTTCTAGTCTCTTGGACTCTTGGTAAACTCTAACAATATCATTTCAATCACATATTGCAAGTATTAGTATTGCAGCCTGTTATATGGTTTAAATGAGAATCCTAAGTGTTCAATAAGATCAATTGATTATTTGGTTGTGATTAACTTAATAGGCTAAATGGCTAATAGCTTTTGCATGGAGAGTGTTTCCTGTTGTTAGTCATCAAGTGGGTTGCAAAATGAGATGTAGACCTATTTCTTATTACTTCTGTATTGACAGAAACATTTGCTATTAAAGTGTTCTTTGTTCATCATTGATTCCTCAAAATTCTGAACCTCTTTTTTTTACTCTGTTCTACACTATATCTCATAAGAATTCCATGCATATTATGATTTATGTGAGTGACGTTCATGTTTATTTGGCTGCAGTTTCTGCAGCAACGTATATTATGCAAGAGTTGGAGCCTTGGAGGGATCAACACAGTGGAAATGAATAGACTAGAGTCTAGAGCTTAACTCCTTTGTTCGTTAGATTTTAGACTTTATGTGTATAGTTTCTGTAGACTGTAGTATCGTATATTATGCAAGAGTTGATGTAAAACTTTAATTATTAAATATTTTTATTTAGTCGTAAAAAAAATATCTATACAATTCAGCTCCCCTAGAATTTTTTTTCTGGTTCCGCCCATGAAGGCATTTGAAGACCTTGACTACGCCATTACATGGGACCGATACTAAGAAAACTGTTAATATAATGAATTTACATTTAACTCAAGTGACATAGTCCTCCGACACGATTTAGTAGTTAGTACATAAATACCGTTAACTTAAACTCGGAGTTTGACTCACCATTTTGCCAACTTTAACTCGAGTGACATATTTATTAGATTTAGCACTTAAAACCTTAGGAAAACTCTGATACCATTTGATACAGTTTGATATCAATTGATGCAGAATAGGCGGAGCCAATAAGAATATGATTCTAACCAGCAGAAAACTGTCAATTCTCATCTTAGAAAAAATATATATATATAAATTATATTAACTCAAAACTTGAAAGATCCTAATCCTAGTTTAAAATCACGATCTGTTCTTCTTAAAATAACCAAAAAAAATCCTTAATTTTTTAATAAAAACCTAATAAATTTTTCCTAAAAATTAAATAACTTTTTGAAAAATCTCAACTAATTAGAGAAATTAACAATTTTTAATAAATTAAATTCTGTGTCATTCTTTACCATTGAAGAAAACTTGCCTTCGTCGAATGAGAAAATAGAGCAATTTTGAAGCTCAGATACCTTTTTAATTGAGTTAAACGTTTTTAATTTATTTCTTCGACCGTTTTCATTTTTTGTCGATATGTTCCTTGGTCAAATGGAAAGGTTTCCTCACTTGGTCAAATGGAAAGGTGACACTTTTTTTACCGAATCAGAATTATTAATTTATTTATTCAATTATTACCTTTTTTTTATGCCAATACAATTCCTTGTGGTATTGTTTTTCTATAAGTACACAAATGAAAAGCTAGCAGCTGGACCACATTCTCTGTGCAAACATTTGAGTCTACATTTTCTATCATTTCAGGGTCGGGATGGTCATGGAAGAGCCGTGGAAGCAGTGATCGGAGATCTGAGAAGCTGTTGTAGCAGTCGGGCCGTCAGACGTTGAGTAACTCCTCCAAAAAGGCGGCCACCAAGTTTGCGAGCTTCTGGTTCTTCCAGAACCTATAAAATGAGATGTTTAGCAACTGAGTCTGTAGATTCTGAACTTTGTTACACTTACAACTTGTTGCCTCAGTCTTAACTATTATATACGATTTTCTCCTAACAAAATGATATGGCCATGTTCAAGGACAAGCTTTACATAGAGTCCAATGGAGAGATAAGCTTCATACAGCAGCCCTCGAATAGTTGAGACATACAAACCTTGAAGAAAATGATGGCGATGATGATGAATTACAAGATCATACGATGAAATCGATTTGAAAACTTCTAAAAACAACACCACCTATGTATCCAAAATAGTAGCATAAACTAATAGTTAAATTTTATGTGGGAGCAAACTTACATGGCAAACAACCTCATTCAACATTCATCATGACCCCATTGCTGTTCTGCCAAACACCAAAACTACAATCTACTTGTCATAGAACATCTCTGCTTATTTGTCATTTAAAATTATTTTGATTTTCTTGAATTCTAATTCCACAATATTTTCAATAATTTGATACTACATGGTAATAGAACACCAGACAAAGTTACAGGTAGTACCTGTATAAGCGGTTGCAAGAGGCTTGGATCAAAACTATCTGAAGATCTCAAAAGATTCCACACTCGGAGCACGGTATCTCTAAGTTCTAGCATCCTTGCTTGTTCACCATCGCTTAGCTTAAAAGGTCCATTTGTATTGCCATTACTGACCACAACCTTCATAAAGTCAGGCATGGAATCATACGTATCCATCATTGAACTGAAGACAATAGCTTCGGTGACCTGAACTGCCTCTTTCACAACAAGTACTCGAAGTTCCTCCCCGTTGGGACCCAGAAGTAGCTTCAAAGCAGGTTGCAAAGCATCCTTGGTAATAAAATCTTGATCTTTGAGTCCTTGAACAAGAAGGTCCTCAAGCCTATTCCACCTGCACACTAGGTAGAGATATCGTACATATTAATCCGACAAGGTACCAACTACAAATAGGTTGAGACAAAAGACATTCCCACAAATGAACAATAGCAATTGCTTGCCTGAATCTGCCATCTTGGAACAACAATTCAATTAAAGCATCTCTAAGATAAGGATTAGGATCGGTCAGAAGCCTTTTAGCAAAATATGGGTACGAAGCAGCGATCACCTTAAAATTCGGGTCAGCATAAATGGCTAGACCTTCTAGCACAGTAAACGACCTCAATATTAGTGCGTAGTATGCTGGAACTGCAAGCAAGTAAACGAAAAGTTAACACCAGTTGATTTGCAATTAGAAAACTGGGGACACGGAAAACTTACCATTAAAAGGATACTCATATAGAACGTTTCCAAGACCATCCACAATAGTCTTAAAATTGAGCTCGCCTACAGTCGAGTTAAGTGCATCGTCAAAGAAATTCTTCAGAGCGGGCACAATTGGAGATACATCTACATCCGGGGTTAGAAAATTTAAAGCATAGTAATCACGAGCCATAGCATCATAATCCCTGTTAACCATGTGGACCACATGACCAATTATAGCAGATCTTGCTTCTTCCGGTGTTTCACTCATCAAACCAAAATCAATGAAAGCCAATTTTCCCTCCGGCGTCGCCAGTAGATTACCGGGATGAGGATCGGCGTGAAAATAGCCATATTCGAGCAACTGCCTCAAGCTACACTGAATACCTATATCGACCAAATTTAACATCTTCAAACCTCTCTTCTCAATGGCTTCTTGTGCACTAAGCTTAACCCCATCCACCCAATCCATGGTGAGCACCTTCGCACTAGTGTAATCCCAATATATATCCGGCACATGCACTTCTTCTTTGTCAGAATATAACTTCTTAAATCTCCGAGCATTCTTACCTTCCTGCATATATAAACACGATTAAACAATGAGAAACAGACTTATCCACTAACAAGATGCAAGACAGCATAACAAGGTAAGATTCATTATCGAGTTTGCACCTGAACATAATTAAGTTCCTGATAGACCCTTTTAGCAAATTCATCAATGAGAGCAACAACATCACTGGGAATAAGATCGACATACTTGTTCACAAGAAAGCCTAGACCTCTGAGAAGGTAGAAATCCAATCCAATGGCTTCTTCAATCCCTGGCCTTTGCACCTTAACCGCGACAATCCGGCCAGTTTGCTTAAGCTGAGCTTTGTAGACCTGGCCAAGACTAGCAGCTGCAATGGGTTCCGGCGATATGGCCGAGTACATGGAATCGAGGGACACCCCCAATTCAGCCTCTATACAGGCAAATGCCTTCTCGTTTGGAAACGTTGGGAGTGCATCCTGCTCCAGGGGGCCAATATCAAACTAGCTGAGAAAATGAACAAGGTGAGATTTTTGAGGGTGGATAGGAAGAGACCTGCAACTCGGAGAGCTCCTCGAGGTACTCCTGCGGACAGATGTCGGGACGAGTGGATAAGCCCTGCCCAATCTTCACAAACGTCGGCCCTAGTCGAGTTAGGGTTTTCCTCAGCTCCGCCGCCCGCTGCCGCTTCCGCTGATCAACCTGCCCTTGCCTTTGATCCACGAGTAGTTTGAAAGCGAAGGCGCCTAGCGCTGTGAAGATCTCCGCCGTCCTCGAGGCCACCTACCGCCAAAGGAGGCTGGCATTACCGATTTCAAGCAGGCGAGGAGACGAAGAAAGCGCAGCAAGCAAGGGCTTACCTTTAAGGGCCTAGAGGAGTATTGGGCTGCGAGGAGCTCGGGGGTATAGACTGTGACATTGGCTGCTCGTGCCATGGCGCGCGCCTCCGCCTGCATGTCCTCGGCGCGGTCTCGGGGGACGACGGAGAGAGAGACGGCGGGGAGGACGGCGTAGTGCCCGCCTCTTCCGGGGCCGTCTCCGCCGGCATCGGACTTGGAGGCGGGGGCGGGCGGTGCCTGGACGAGGGCAGCGCGGGAGAGCCGCTGGCGAGGCCTCCGACGGCGCGCAGGCAAAGGGGGCGAGGGGAGGGAGAGGGTCACGGCCATTGCGGTAGCGGGATAGGAATCGCCGACGCCACCACTAGAAGCAGCAGCGCGAAGGAGACGTGCTCGATCAAATGCCCTCTTTTGGCTTCGCGTGGCGCAAAGAAAGGAAATGGAAATTTTGGCGCACTGTTTGTTGCCTACACGCTAATACGCTATAAACCAGTCGAGGGGACCGAGACGCCGCCTAATAGGAGTATATATATATATATATAGAGTTTTTATATGCGCTTATGCTGCGGCGAAAACGCGGTGCTGTCCACGTCAGCTGCGGTGCTGTGAAAGTGAACCAAAGAAGTCAGCGCGTGAGAAAAAAAAAAACATCGCAGCCAGAGAGAAAACAAAGTGAACCCTAACGCCGCTCTGCTCTCTCCCTCGCTCTACCTCGCCGCGCCTCTGATCTCCCTCGCCCTAGTGCCGCTCTGCTCTCTCCCTCGCTCTACCTCGCCGCGCCGTGCGATCTGCTGCAGCTCTCCCTCGCTGCGCCTCTCGCCCTCGCAGTGCCTCTGAGGTCTGCTGCAGCTCTCCCTCTCCGCGCCTCTCTCCCTCGTCGCGCCTCTGAGATCTGCTACAGCTCTCCATCTCCGCACCTCTGAGATCTGCTACAGCTTTCTCCATCGCCGAGCTCTGTTCTCTCCATTGCCGAGCGCTGCTCTCTCCCTCGCGAAGCTCAGCTTTCTCCATCGCCGAGCTCTGTTCTCTCCATTGCCGAGCGCTGCTCTCTCCCTCGCGAAGCTCAGCTTTCTCCATCGCCGAGCTCTGTTCTCTCCATTGCCGAGTGCTGATCTCTTCCCTCTCCTGCCGGCGCAGCAAGTCCCCTCCTGCCTAAGCGAGGTCTATTGAAGTTATCCTTGGTTAAAGTTTCAGTTGTACTTCGTATCATTTATCCTTGGTTAAGGTTATATTGCTTTTGAATACAACCATGCTTCTCTTGGCTCAGCTTGGTTTCCATTCCTATGAGCAGGTCTATTGAATTTGCCAATTCAACATTCTGATCTCTTACACATGGGAATCCTTGGTTAAAGTTAGATTGGCTTTGAATACAACCATGCTTGTCTTGGCTCAGCTTGTTTCCATTCCTAGTTTATTTTACTATGATGTATGCTAAAATTATAGTCATGTTCTAGGGTTGATAATTGCTAGGTGATAAAATTAGATTTATAATGTAATGGACCTACTGTGAGATACTTGGATTAGGAGTTCCATTCCTAGTCATTAACTTGATCAATTGACATTTGTTTTGTCTTTTTTATTCAATTATAAAAATATATAGAGTTGAGACTAATATATCATATAAAATGTGTTTTACTTACCAGTGATATAGTAGTCTAAATATTAAAAATGTAAGGCTACATAGTGTATCACTTTTCATCCTAATAATGTTTTCTCTCATGAGCAACGTGTACTTGATTTGTCACTATCTATGCTTATGCTTATGCTTATGCTTATGCCTATGCCTATGCATATGGAAAGACATTTAATTTCATGTTTAACCTAGATGTTCTGTTAGAATTTGATGCATCTATATCATAATCACTTTTATTGGAAGAGTTTTTATTTATATCATGTTTATGATTTATTTATCTATTGTCAAATAAAATGCGAGGCCGTCCAAAAATGGAAGAAAATAGAGTTGATGATCAGGAATTCATTCCCCAAGTTGCAGATGATCGAAAGCCAAAAATTGGAATGAAATTCTCATCTCTAGAGGATGCATATTCGTTCTATAACCAATATGCACGAGAAGCCGGATTTAGTTCAAGGAATAGCACGAGCAGGAAAAATAAAATGACAAATGAAGTGACATGGAAACAAATTGTATGCTTCAAAGAAGGACATACAGATCTAATGCGACACAAGAAACATCCAAATCCTGATCAACAAATAAGGGAAAGAGCACGTGGCACAGTTAGAATGGGTTGTAAGGCAAATATTGCATTTATCAAGAAACAGATGGGATCGGATTGGGTTATCTGTAACTTTATAGAAGCTCATAATCATCCGCTCTCGACTCCATCAAAGGTGCATTTGCTACGCTCACATCGTAGTGTTTCTGCAGTCAAAAAAGTATTGACAAAACAATTTTCAGAGGCCAATGTACCAACTTGTCAACAAATGCGTTTATTAGAGATAGAGTATGGAGGCCCTGAATGGGTAGGTTGTACAGAAACTGATATTAGAAACTTTGAGAGAAATCTAAGGGATGAACAAAAGGGTATTGATGCTGAAACACTTATCGAGTTTTTTACATCCGAGAAAGAGAAGAATTCAGCTTTTTTCTTTGCCTACGAGACTAATTCTGATAACAGATTTAGTAGGTGCTTTTGGGCTGATCATGTATCAAGAAGGGCATATAGTGTATTTGGTGATGCTGTTGTATTTGATACAACTTATAACACCAACAAATATGGTTTGATTTTGGCACCATTTGTAGGAGTTAATCATCATCATCAGACAATTCTTTTTGGTTGTGGGTTTCTTAGTGATGAGAAAACTGAGTCTTTTGTTTGGTTGCTTACAAAGTTCTTAGAAGCCATGCCTAAAGGTGCACCAAACATTATCATTACTGATCAGGATCCTGCAATGACAAAAGCTATTGCACAGGTTTTGCCTCAAACAGTGCATCGCTATTGTTTGTGGCACATATTGAACAAATTCCCAGAAAAATTAGACCCTTTGACTTTTCAAAACTATTATCACAGCATAAAGAACGTCATTGCAAATTCTTCAACACCTGATGATTTTGAAAATTCATGGGAAGAGACTATCAAGGAAGCTAACTTAGAAAAAAATGATTGGTTGTCCTTGATGTATGAATTGCGACACAGATGGGTGCCAACATATTTTAGTCATGTATTTTCTGCAGGAATGTCAAATAGCCAAAGATCTGAAGGGTCACATGCATTTTTTAAGAAATATGTCTCAAATAAAAACTCATTAATGGATTTTATCACACGTTTTAATAGAGCACTGAGACACCAAAGACACAATGAGTTAGTTGCGGACCATATCGATATGAATGAGAATCCCAAAGTTAATACAACCTGGCCAATGGAAAGTCAAATGGTTAAGCTGTACACAAAAAAGAAATGGCTCGAATTCCAAAGTGAAATGATCGAGAGTCATAGTTATTATGTGCAACAGACATGTACAGGAGTTGCCTCAGCAGTTTACCACGTGATGAAATTTCAAAGTTCCTCTTCCTCAAAATCAAGAGTGCTCACGCATGACAAACAAAGGGATTACATATCGTGTAGCTGCACTAAATTTGAGTTTGAGGGCATTCCATGTAGACATATGTTAGCTTTTTTTCGTATCAACCAAGTGTTTCATTTGCCTGATATGTATATACTCAAACGATGGACACGATATGCCAAAGTTGGAGCAATATATGCTTTAGGAGAGCAAAATGTCATTGATGATCCAGATTCAGAAAGATATTTGATGTCGAGGCACTCGAGGTTATCCTATAAAGCTTCAGTGTTAGTTGATGATGCATCTTTGAGTAATGAGAGAACAACCTTCTTGGAAGAACAATTTGATTCTATCTACAACAAAATTCAAGAGATGTCCATTAATACAACATGCAGTGATAGAAGTCAAAGGAAAAAATCCATGGATGAGACACTTGGTATTATTGATCCTTCTGTAGTACGAACTAAGGGATGTGGGAAGAGATTAAAATCATCAAAGGAGAAATCAACATCAAATTCTAGGCTTTGTCGTGGATGCGGACATCGAGGAGTGTCACATGACAAGCGTAACTGTCCCAATTTGCAACGAGGGTATGTGTCGATTCAATTTTTTATTTTTATTATATTTTTTCTTACAAACAAACTTATTTGATTATTGTAAATGACAATATGCCAATTATCAGATCAATTGAAGATAATAATCATATCAGTCTTGAAGACACATATGAACTGGATTTGGGATCTATAGTCGGTACTATCAAAGTTTTAATTTGTTAAATTATAGTGGTTTATTGTTTATTGAAATAATAAAATTAATAAATTATCTTTATTTTGTAGGTTCAAACAACATGAGATAGAATGTTGTAATGATCCATGGTTGGTAATTTATTGAGATAATGGTCCACTTGGTTTACATACTATCTTTATCTAACGGCATATGCATATTGCTATATTCATGTCTAGTAATTGCTTAGTCTTATTTAGTCTTAAGTATTTTCTAATGGATGTAGGTTGACAATGGTTACTGCAAGGATGGAAATGATGCATCACTCATGTCCTCTCATTATGGATGCACTAACAACTTCCTGCAATGTCAGCTTGCCTTGGTTGTGGTTGAAAGCTACTTGATCCGGATGCAACTGACAGGAGCTAAATTTCACAAGCAAAGTTTACTAATGTAGCAAAGGATTCATGTTGCATTCCATAGCTCTAGTCTCCTGCACTTAGTTATCGTACTAGATGATGTGTTATTCCTAGTTAGGCCATGTATTGTATTACAGTTGTTCAGACTTTTTGCTGTACTAATTTGGTGTCTGGTAAATTATGTATCTTTAGTGATGACAAGTTATTCTAAATTAAGATTGATGGGAAGATACTTTTGTTTTGTTATAAGATTACTGATTTCAAAACTCACATGTATAGATTTCGAGTACATATTTTATAAAATGCATTTTTATTTGTCACAAATCATGATGTGTTTTCATTTTTCAGGACTTTACTGAAGTAATGGTTATCTTAGGGTGTCATGCAATGGAGGCATGAATCAGATGCGTGCCTTTCCTTTTGTTTTCTACTTCCTGAATCATTCATGTAATAGGGTTGCAGTTGCTAGGGGTGTCTTTGTCCCCACCTTTGATGGAAATATGTCCAAAGTGGTAGAAGGATAGGGTTGGTTTGTTCATTAACAAAATTCAATAATGTGCTTCATTTAACTTTTTGTAATACCTGATGCTTGTTATTTTTTTTGTATATACATGTTCAATCTCCTCCATACCTGTGTTGTTCTTGTGCATTTCATGGTTTGTTAATTCTTCTTCCTTATTTATAGGTATAATTGCTTTCGTGAGACAATTGCGTTGGATAGAAAAGAACTAGTAAAACATTTGGATCTTCTTGAGGGCGGGAAACTATCCCGGGATCAGTTCTCGACTGCTGTTATCGAATCGACAAGGACCGGATGGGCCAACCAACATGAAGGATGGTCTCTACGACCGATCAGTAGAGTTTCGATATCTGATCGGTCCAGGGACCGATCAGGGGCTCTGTCACGCATCACAAATTACTGATCGACCTCTGATCGGTCGAGGGACCGATCAGGAGGTTCCCTGATCGGTCTCCACGACCGATCAGGGGGCTATGACACGCGAGGCTCCCTGATCGGTCTCCACGACCGATCAGGGTACTTTCTAACCGATCAGGGAACGTCCTGATCGGTCAGGATCTCTCCTGATCGGACAACCGTCCGATCTTCTGATCTTCTGACCCCCTTTTTTTAACTTCTCCCCATCCTTGTTCTCTCATTCCACGCCGAAAACCCTAGCCGAACCCCTCCTCACTCCCGACTCTTCTCTTCATCTTCTCCGAAAACCTCAAATGGCGCCCAGGTAACGCTTCTTCTTCCCGAACCTTGTTCATTCTTAGCATTTGTTCATTCCTTTCACAGTTTATCTCTGTGTGATTCTGTGTGATGGTCTCGTTTTCTCTCCGTGGCTCTCATGGACTCCCATTTGCCCCTACCATGTTCCATTTTTAACCTTGTTTAGGAAGAAAACAGCCGGTGGTGAGGGTGATCGGACATCTGGTGTTGAAAAGTCCAAGAAGGAAGCTTGGCACGCGAAGTAGGGTTCGGTAGCTCGTTCTCCGGATTAGGTCAGGGAGGGATCTAAGTGGACATTTCATGGCACATTGGATCGGTCGGTAGACCGATCCAGTGATACATGAATCAGTGGATCGGTCGGCAGACCGATCCAGTGAAACTAAGTTCCTTGGATCGGTCTGGTGACCGATCAGAAGACACTCAGTAGCACACTGAGTGAAATCTGATCGGTCTGCAGACCGATCAGAAAACACTCAGTAGCACTCAGTAGCATACTGAGTGTAATCTGATCGGTCAGGGAGACCGATCAGGAGAAGAGCTTGCAGAAGAGAGAAAGGGGTGGATCGGTCTGTGGACCGATCCACACCCAATCTGATCGGTCACTGCGACCGATCAGAATGGCCTCAGACCGATCAGGCTGTTGCCTGATCGGTCGAAGGAACTGTGATCGGTCTGGTGACCGATCCACACACTCTGATCTGTTGCTGTTTCTGCGATTCCTTCACTGCTTTTGATATACCTCATTCATTTATGTGCTGTTAGCTTGCTGTTAGCTTTTGAGTTTGCAGGATCACAGGTTATCCCCGAACCTCGTAAATCTGTGTGTTAGTGTGCTTGTTCTTGTTTTGTTTTTAGTTTGCTTATTCCGCTGTGCTAACTAGTTTTGTGTAGAACTTTCTGTTTAAGTTTTTAAAGAGTCTAAGATCCCAACACTTGCAACATGTGAAAAACTTCAACGAGCTTACAAGAAATTCAACAGTTGCATCTTTTTCATCAATAGAGTTGCTAAATTGCACCATCTGTGCATTGGTTATGAATGAAGAACAACTAATTCCTGCTTTCACTAATTCACCATTTGTGCATTGACTAGAATACAGTAGTTTTTAATTTCGTCATACTTACTCCCATCACTTTTTAGTGCCAAATACTTGTACGCTAAGAAAGAGAAGTAACAAACTACAAGTAGAAGGTAAGATAAATGATATCGAAGTAGGAAAGAACTCAGTCTTTCCAACAAATGTAATGGGTTCCAAACCTGCAACAAGAGGGACTCTAATTGTACAAGATTAAATGTTAAATTACCATGCAGAAGTATGTCAAATACATTGATTCAACTCTGTAAAATACATTGATTCAACTAATAAAAAAGTCTACTGTCAAATACATTCATCCAATTAAATAAAAAAGTCTACCATAAAATATATTCATCCAACTAAATAAAGAAGTCTACCGATTAATCACTAATATTAACAGAGTCAAATTTTTTTTTAATCTCTTCACACATCTCGGCGATCTTAGCTGCATTACGTTGATATTCATCAGCTAAATCTAGCTGGCTTTTTATCAACTTCGCTAGTTCTTCAATCTGCTTCATTTTTTCACCAGAACTTGAGGATGGAGTTGAAGTTGAACCCAAAGTTGAGCTTGAACATTTTTGGACAGTAGGGGCAAAGAAACCATGTTGTCTCTCCTTGTATGAACTAAAAGCTCTTAATGCTTCCTCTTTACTGAGATATGATCTATGCAATGCACCGCTATATTTGTTAACTTGAGTATGAGTTTCTTCCCAACTATCATAAACACCGGGATTCCGTCCAACAAAAACTACATATGTTTTTCCCTACATTACAATAAATAAACATTTCAAAAATAAATGCTAATCTTATAATACAGATTTTAAAATTCAAATAGGAAGCAAAAATCAAATCAAATGGCTAACCATTTGAGTAATGAAATCCAACTACGATCAACCTATTTAATTCAATATAAAAGTTAAAATATGTTGAATCAAACATATTGTAAGCAATAGAGAATTACATAATCCAAATATATTTTCCATCTGATTCTGTTAAGTGTTCCATCTATCTTAACCTACTTGAACATTATTCATTGCACTTGTAATAACTTTGTCAAGTAACCAACACATGCACACTTGAGAAATCATATTAGTAACCACACAATATAGTCAGTCTTAAATTTTTAACCAAACATCAAGACTAGTTAGTTGAACTCGACCACTTGTGTGTGATTGTATCAAAGATCATCCTAATTTCTTAATTGATCGAACTCGACCACTTAGGGAACAATTGCACCAACATGTATAATCTTCCTTGAGTAGTATAAGGATTGTATCTATACCAATTTTGAAAAATTATTATTCAAAATATTAACTAAGTGTCAAGAATGGTGAACCAAATCCTTGGAAGAACATGGAGTTGAATGGTGAACCAAATCCATTGAAGTGGAGGCTAATGTTAGTTAATATGGATGTCAACAACTATGTGGAAAGAGTTTCTTATCTGGTAATTAATGGACCTTGTTCAAGTAAAAGAAGAGAGGACCTGTCGCCGCTTCTGCTAGGGCTCGCAGCAAAATACAAACCTGTCGCCGAAGATCTGAAGAGCTCGGTGCTTCTGCTGGAGGGGACTCACGGCGGCAGGAGAGGGGAGAGAGCGAGAGGCACGGCGAGGGCGAGAGGTGCGGAGAGGGAGAGCTGTAGCAGATCTCAGAGGCGCGGCGAGGGAGAGAGGCGCGGAGAGGGAGAGCTGCAGCAGACCTCAGAGGCACTGCGAGGGCGAGAGGCGCAGCGAAGGAGAGCTGCAGCAAATCGCACGGCGCGGCGAGGTAGAGCGAGGGAGAGAGCAGAGCGGCGTTAGGGTTCACTTTGTTTTCTCTCTGGCTGCGATGTTTTTTTTTTCTCACGCGCTGACTTCTTTGGTTCACTTTCACAGCACCGCAGTTGACGTGGACAGCACCGCGTTTTCGCCGCAGCATAAGCACCGCAGCATATAAAAACTCTATATATATATATAAAAGAATTATTTTATTATGCTTTTTTTTAGAAGTTGTGTTTGAACTTAAGTAGTAAATACTGAACAATGTTTGAAGTAAATACTAAAAAGTAAATACTAATAGTGAATAGAAACAGTAAATAGTGAATAGTAAATAAAAGTAAGTAGTAAGGAAGTACGGAATTATAATAAATGATAACAGTAATGTACCGATAAAGTAAAATTATAAGATATTACTATTTTTTTTTTACTCTGTTTTCTATTCTTTTTTGTTTTCCATGGAGCTTCACCTGCTCAGGATCTCACCATATAATCAATGCCCCGGCTTCTGCGTAAGATTTTAGGTTAAGGATACCCTTCTTACTTAGCTCGCACAGGTCTTATATGATTTTGATTATTCCTGATACAGTTACCGTTTACCGATTGGTTACTAGGATAAGGACTGAGGAAAAGAACCAAGAAAAGATAGGCAAAATATCTTATTTTTACCGAACTCAGTTTATCATTATAAAAATAAGCATAGATCTTATTTAGTGGAGAATTTTACAGGGAATTACAACCATAAACTAAGAGAGTTACATATTTTTACATAAAGACTACTTACAAAAGAAAACTTACAAACACACTTGAGCACACTTGAAGAGCAATGGGGAATTTTGACAGTTGCGATGGCAGTGAGGAAGAGGGAAGTGGATGCCTTGAAAGGAGAGGTTTGCGGGCCTTTTATAAGCAGAGGAGGAGGTGCTTGCTTAGAGTAGAAGGAACGCAGGGAGAGAAGGAAAGAGAGGGGGGCGTGAAAGAGAAGGCTTGGTGGAAGACATGTGGAAAGCAAAAGTAGGTTTAGTGAGGGAGAGGTTGAGTGAACATACTGTTGGAGGAGTGGAAAAAAAACGTCATGGATGACGTTTTTAGATGTTGTTGTTTGTGAATGGAAGGAGATGTCATGGATGACGTTTTTTTTTTTGCAAAGTTGTCCTTTAAGTCTCCATTAGGTTGTCCAGGTTGTTGTCTCCTGTCAGGTCCAGAGAGGGAGTTTGTGAGCTTCCTGCTAAGTCTGGCTGCATACTTCTGTGGAGTGCTGCTCTGTATGCTCTAGCAGAGAGAACTGAGCTGGCTAGTCACTTCTGACAATATCTTTCAGTTTTTCTTTGATAATATTGCAGCAAGGTTGTATGTTGTGTTTTAAAGGAGAAAGGGAAGAATCTAGGACCCATATCTTTTGGCCAGTAGATTTTTTCGGTATAAGTTTCTCCGACTAAGAAGTAATTATCTGGATCTGTCAGACGGTCCCAAGCCCAATTCGTTCCTTGTACTGATGCTCTCCAGTGCTTTAGTTGATCTCCAATAGTAGGAAGAGCTTCCCAATTAAGATCTGGGTCGGAGGGATAATCTTCAAGTTCTGTCCGGATACCTCCAACTTCATTGATGTCGATCTTAACCAGATGTTTAGCTGGTTCAATATTGAGATCGAGCCATTCAGGTGGAGAGCTGTCAAAAGTACATACGACAAACGTTTCCTCTTCTTCTAAGGCCAAAGAAATAATAGTTCCAAGTTTTTTAGGAAAATCTTTGACCGAGTCTGGATCATGTATCCAAACTTTGTAAAGCAGTCCATAGTCCATTAGAAGAAAAGGAGTAATCAGCCTTCCTTTGTAAGAGGTTGCCTGATACTTCTCATAGTCCAAGTTAACCTTACGAAAGGAATATAACAGCTGGCATGGACATCCGTATTTAGCAGAGTCTTCACAGCCTGGGCCGAGTTTTTCACATTTTAGCTTTGGGCCAAATTGTGCTTCATAGACAATAGTTATCCCAGGAGGGGGATTTTTATGGAAGACTTTTAAGGCTTCACATAATTCAATAAAAATCTGTAATGTAGACTGTTCTGCTAAATTTCGCATGTAAGAGTTGATGTCTTCAGGTATAGTATTGGGCAGACTCAATATATGAGCTGCTGATGTTCTTTGAGCGAAGGTTGTAGCAGCTTGTTCCTTTAGTTGTGCTAATGTTAAATAGTTAGGCCTTTGTGGCGTTTTGTCTATTAATGCTGTAGAAGATGAAGGAGACCCATGAGTGTTGGAGTGTATACTGAAAGCCTAAGCTTTGTAAATATTTATTATGAATAAAGAATCACATTTGGTAAAATTGTCTACATTTAGTTGTAGTTGTTCAATTAATTTATATTGTAGATAACATAATATGTGGTGTCACATGCAGAAGATAATATTATCAGTACCTTATAAATTATAAACAGTAGCTCACGACCAAAATGGAAAGGAACAAACCATTAGAAGGTTGTAGTGTAATTAGGTATTAGTTTATCTTGACTATATAATTACACTAGTACACTCAGAGTGTATTGAGTAGGACCATTTGAGGTCGTTTCTTTTATACTGACTTTATAAAGGAACAAAGACCTTAGTTATTATGGAAGTGTGTGCTCTTAATCCTAATATAATAACAAGCACATATATTTGATATTTATTTCTTTAATTTATCAATGGGTGAGATTTAGTTCGATGAATCAATAAACTCGATAAGTTGGGAAATGATATCACTTATAGTGTGTGTTGTTGATTATAGAAGGAAACTGTGTCCTAGAGATACTAGGTTGATAATGTCCTCAAGAGGAGCTCATAAGGATTGTCATGTTAAACCCTGCAGGTGGACTTAGTCCGACATGATGATAAGGTTGAGTGGTACTACTCTTGGACTAAGATATTAATTAAATGAGTTGTCAGTAACTCACTTAATTAGTGGACATTCGATATCTTAAACACAGGGAGACTAACACACTCATAATAAGAAGGAGCCCAAAAATGTAATTTGGGATTGGTGCGGTAGTTCAATAATAGTTCTCTAGTGGAATGAATTATTATTGATAAAATTAAGTTGTGTGTTCGAGGCGAACACGGGATGCTTAATTTTATCGGGAGACCAAAACCAATTCCTCCTCTCGGCCCCTATCGTAGCCTCTTATTTATAGAGTACTATACCCACCTATACCTACCTTCTATACCCACCAATAGGGGGCCGGCCAAGCTAGCTTGGGAACCAAGCTAGGGCCGGCCTAGGTATAAATTGGGTGGCAGGCCCTAGCTTGAACCCAAGCTAGTGGGGGCCGGCCAAATTAAATTAAAAAAGAATTTTAATTTTAATTTTTTATTATGTGGAAGAAATAATTTATTAAAGAGAATTAAAATTAAAATATCTCTCTTGTAAAAGATCTATAAAAGATTAAAGAAAGAGATTAGATCTCTTTCCTTATTTGTAGATTGGTGAGATAATTTATTTTCTCTTTAAAATCATCTACATGTTGATAAAATTAAAATTATAGAAATTTCTTTTTATCAACCATGAAGAGAGTTTTAAAGAGAAATTTTAATTTTAAAATTTCCGGAAACAAATTAGGAAGTTTTAATTGTTGATTAAAACTTGTCTAATTTATCTCTTTTAATGTGGCCGGCCATTAGAGATTAATTGGGAAATTTTTCTCAATTAAATCATGTCAAGGGAATTAAGGAAATTTTATTGTAATTAAATTTCCTAATTTGCCTAGGCCAAGGAATATAAAAGAAGGGGTGAGGGTGCCTTCATGAGACACAATCTCTATTATTTCTCTCCCTCTTTTATTCCTTGGAGTAGCCGGCCATCCTCTTCCTCTCTTCCTCTTTGTGGTGGCCGAAACTCTCAAAGGCTTGGAGCTCTTGTGGCGGCCGGATACTTCTTGGAGAAGAAGAAGAAGAAGAAGAAGAGAAAGCTAGCATCTCTTGGAGCTTGATTGGTGTTTTGTTCTTCATCCTTGGTTAAGCTTTTTGTGGCCGAACCTAGCTAGGAGGAGAAGAAGGTGGTTGGTGATTTCTCATCTCGGAAGATCGTTGCCCACACAACGTCCGAGGTTAGAAGAGGAATACGGTAGAAGATCAAGAGGTCTTTCTAAAAGGTATAACTAGTAATTTTTCTTTCCGCATCATACTAGTTATTTTTGGAAATAATACCAAATACAAGAGGCTTACGATTCTAGAATTTCGAATATGTTTTTCGATGTTGTGTTCTTTTGTTTTTTCTTTTCCTTGTGATTTGATTGTTCTTTTCGGTTAACCTAAAGTTATTTTAGGAAATTAAATATTAGCTTTCTATAAAAGGTTTTGTCTAGTCGGTGGTGGTTGCTCCCATATCCAAGAAGGTCATGTGCCTCGCCACGTCAGTACTGGGAACCGATTATGGAAATTAATATTTAATGGAATTAATAACTTAAGGTGATTTGGGTCGAACGTGTTAAGTTCCGCAGGAGATTCAAGTCAAAACCTAAAAGAACAAATAGATTAAGTTTTGGATCAAACGTGTTAAGTTCCGCAGGCGATCCAAAATTTAATTTAAAAGAACACATGGTAGCTAGGAAAAGGTTCAGACCTTTGTACAAAATTTTTGTACAGTGGAACCTCTAGGCTTTCCGAGTAGCAACCAACAATGAGTTCCTTCAGTAATTTGTGCAAATGTAGGAGTTTCTTCAGTTTGTGAGCCGACTGAGTTTGTCATCATGGTTGTTGTTTTTAATAAACTACTAAAAAAAAATTAGCACCAAGTTGGGCTCTGGCAGCATTAAAAGCTTTCTCAAGTGAATAATACCCTTTGAAGAAAGGATGTTCTAGGCCTTGTATGGCCATGTTTGTTTCTTCCCAAGTAGCATATACCCCAGCTTGAGGTCCAGAAAAGACAACATAGCAAGAGAATTTCTTGCCTGCTGGTTTTTGTATGGTTGTTAGAAAATAGTTTGTTAAAGCATTTATAACTACTATCTTATGTCCAGAACTGCCAGTAATAGTCAGAATATGCCAAATGTTGTCAATCAGACAGTGTTGTATGTGATCTAGTTTGTCTCTGAATATAGAGCGGAACTGATCCTCTTGCTGTGTGAACTTGTAAAATATCCGAAAAAAATGACGAATAATGATAAGGGAATTTTCCGAAATTTTTAGAAATTTTTCGAGAATTTTTCGGAGCTTGTATGGACAAGTTAACGGGGATAAAAACGGGGCCAGAAAAGCCTGTTTAGGCTACCCATTTAATTAAGGAAATGTTTATTTATAAATACATTTTCTTTTCTTTTTCTTATTTCCTTCTTCCCCCCGCCGAACCCATGCGCCGACGCTGAGCTTTCTTCTCCTGATCTTCTGCCCTAACCGCCACGAGAGCACCGTCGGCTCCTCCTCTCGGCCAATCCATCATCGTCGGCCGACGAGAGCCAAGGAAAAGCCCTGTCGCCGGCCACACACCGAGCCCTAGATCTTTCTCTCTCGGGGCCGACACCCCGAAACCTCTTCTCTTCTCGCGCTGTCGCCACCTGAGGTCGCACAGAGCAGCACCGGCGCCCTACCACCGACGCATCGCCGAAGTTTCTTCTCCTTTTCCGAGCGCCGACAACCGACCAAGTTCCTTTACCCTAGTGCCGATCGCCCTTGCTGTTGCAACGCTTCTGCCCTAGATCGCCACCGACTCCCTGTTCTTGAGCCGTGCCCTAGATCCGAGCCAACAAGGGTTTCCGGTGGATCAGTGATCCGGGCAGTGAGGAGGCTTTCCATCAGTTGCTCTATTTCGGCAGCCATTTTTTTTTTGTAGCAACCGGCAACCCCTTATTCCATCTGTTGCCATCTTGCTGTCAGTATCAACACTCCCTGCTGTGGATCAGCAATCACAACCATTGATTAAGGTAAGCTATGTGTGGAGTTTTGGTTGTATTTCTATGAGTATTTGGATCATATGCATTTGTATCGGATTATGTTGGAGATGTTGTAACCTTCAGTTGCTTGGTTAGTTGTGGATTTAGGTAAGTTATGATGGATTCATGTTTAACTTAATCTAATGTGATTATGGAAGGCTTAACTATTGTAGTTGTGATGAATTAAGTACAGTTGATTTATGTTGGATTAGGTTTAATCCTTGGAGTTATTAGAGATGAACATATTGCTAATCGTAAGTTGATCAGCGAAAGGAAATGATTGTATTGATTGAGGATTATTGATTAAGGATATTAATTCAAGTTAATCATTAATTATGATTAATTAATGATGGATCGATTAGTGTTTTTTCCTAATTAAGTTGGGTTGGATTTAGCTAGTTGTTGTTTATAAAATTAGCTAAATTGTATATCACGTTATCTGCAGGACTTTGATTCGAGACGGTGTCTCGACGAGGGATCTATTTCGGATTGGACCTTTCTTATTGGAGGCGGGTACCTCTTGACTTATCTTTTATGATATTGTCAATTAGATATGCATAGTATTTTATAGCTACAAGCAATGATCATGTTTGCCTTTAGTATGTCATTGTTTGTTACCCGTAGTATGTTCTGTTGGGCGTTTGTTATGTATCCACGCTTACGTTTCGTGATTATTGCCATGAGTACCTTAGTTCCTAGAGTAAGTGACATACCATGCTTTACTGAGTTTAGGACTAGATTCTGGATTTTTATTATCTGGCATGTGTATCTATATTTTTATATCATACATGATCTGTGTACCTAGACCTTTTGCTTTGATCCATGTATATTGTTAGTACATATTTTATGGAGGTGGATATGTTCAGGACCTAGGTTGTTATACCATAGAGGATCTGTATACCCTAGATCTGTGGATTTGACTTACTTATACTAGGGTATATATTTATATATATATATATGTGGTTTTGGTTCAGGATATTGTCATGCTTAGTTTCATGCACCATTCCCATGATTGCATGCTGCGTGATAGGCTGTTCCATTATTGTAGAGCATATCGCCAGTTTCATCACTGTTCGGTGCTCCGTTGGTCCGCTCATGGGTAGCGTGACGCAGCGTGGTAGCACGTCAGTTTTGCTCTGTTCGGTGCTCCGTTGGTCCGCTCATGGGTAGTGTGACGCAGCGTGGTAGCACGTCAGGGATCCCTCCCCGTCATGGTGTACCGGGAGATGAGAGCATTGCACTCCCCCATTTATGATTTGGGGTAGGAGTATGTGTGTACTCCGACAGCATCCCATCCACTCGGTCACTCATCAGGGGTAGTGATGTCAGAGTGCACGGTTGTCACAACCCTACCCACTCAGTCTCACCATTATGTGTGAGATGACTGATTGGCGTCAGGGGTGACCATGTCTGATAAAGAAACCTTGTAAATGGATCGCCTTGAAATTCAGCTTGGGGAAGGGTATTGACGCCACACTCAAGCAAGATGAGAAGGTGAGTGATAAGTCATGGAGTTTTGATCGCCACAAGTTGCCTTGATAAGATCGAAATTAGTTCTTTGCCTAAGAACAAGAAGGAAGCTCTCACAAAAGAGAAACTCAAATTTTCATTCAAACTTACATGATTTGTCATACAAGAGTTCTCCTATTTAACATCCCTTAAGATCCCCTATGCACTAATTATGCAATAAATTTCATGCTTGCATGCATGGATTTTATTATCCACTAATGCAACCACTAATCCCTAATACTAGCTTAATGCAACCATGCATGCATGGTATTTGTTATACTAGCTTAGGAACTTTCAAAAATGCATTAAAAACCCACAAAGGGCATCAAAAGTCACTTTAAGCCTGCACACGAAAATGGTCCTCATGTTGGACCAATTTCACTTTCAAATTGAAGGAATGTGATCCACTTAGTTGTTGCCTCCATTGTGCATTGATCCTCCTTTTCCTTGAGCCTCATTATTAAGCCTTCCAAAGCTTGCTTCATTCTCTTAGTCTTGGACCTTGTCATGGGTCCCCCAATTCCCTTCAATGCCTCTTCTTGGCTCACATCATTCCCTCCTTCTTTAGGTGAATTCGTCCTCGAATTTAGGTCTTCATCTCCTACATCAAAAGGACTCAAATCAGCCACATTAAATGTTGCACTAACACCATACTCACCGGGCAAATCAATTTTGTAAGCATTGTCATTAATTCTTTCCAACACTTGGAATGGTCCATCTCCTCTTGGTTGAAGCTTTGACTTCCTTTGGGTAGGAAACCGTTCCTTCCTCATATGAACCCACACCCAATCATCGGGTTCAAGGACCACTCTTTTTCTCCCTTTATTGGCTCGATTTTCATATTGCTCCATTTTCTTCTCAATTTGAGCTTTAACTTGCTCATGAAGCTTCTTCACATATTCTGCCTTTGTTTTGCCATCCTTGTGAACTAAAGAAGAAGTGTTAGGTAAAGGAAGCAAATCAAGAGGTGTTAGTGGATTGAACCCATAAACAATCTCAAAAGGAGAAAATTGAGTAGTAGAATGTACCGCCCTATTATAAGCAAATTCAACATGAGGTAAACATTCTTCCCAAGACTTAATGTTCTTCTTAATAATTGCTCTAAGAAGAGTAGAAAGTGTCCTATTTACCACCTCAGTCTGGCCGTCAGTTTGTGGGTGGCATGTGGTGGAGAAAAGAAGCTTTGTTCCCAGCTTGTTCCATAAGGTCCTCTAAAAATGGCTTAAAAATTTGGTGTCACGATCTGAAACAATGCTCCTAGGCATGCCATGAAGTCTTACCACCTCTTTGAAAAACAAATCTGCCACATGTGTTGCATCATCCACTTTGTGGCAAGGTATGAAGTGTGCCATCTTGGAGAATCTATCAACTACCACAAAAATGGAGTCCTTACCTTTTTGAGTACGTGGTAGCCCTAAAACAAAATCCATAGACAAGTCAGTCCAAGGAAAATTAGGAATAGGCAAAGGCGTGTAAAGTCCATGAGGTAATGTCTTAGATTTTGCTTTTCTACACACAATGCACTGTGCACAAAATTTCTGCACATCGTGTTTCATGTGTGGCCAATAAAAATGTTCAAGAAGCATTTCTAAGGTCTTTGAACCCCAAAGTGTCCCATTAAACCCCCTTCATGTGCTTCCCTAACTAGCAATTTACGCATGGATCCTCTAGGCACACAAAGTCTGTTATTCTTAAACAAGTAGTTGTCATGCCTAGCAAACCCATTTTGTGATTTCTTTTCACACGCAGCATATAATTGGGAAAACTCATTATCATGTATATACAATTCCTTAATATGTTCAAAGCCAAGCAATTTAGTTTCAAGTGTAGCTAACAAGTTATACCTTCTTGAAAGTGCATCTGCTACAACGTTTACCTTTCCTTGCTTATGCTTAATCACATAAGGAAATTGTTCAAGAAATTCGACCCATTTGGCATGCCTTTTGTTGAGCTTCCCTTGCCCTTTCAAATACTTCAAAGATTCATGATCACTATGAATGACAAATTCTTTAGACAAAAGATAATGATGCCATGTTTGTAATGCTCTAACAAGTGCATACAATTCTATATCATAAGTGGAATAGTTGAGAGTGGCGCCACTTAGTTTCTCACTAAAATATGTAATGGGATGACCATCTTGAAGTAAAACAGTCCCAATACCCACATGAGATGCATCACATTCAATTTCAAAAGATTTGGAAAAATCAGGTAAAGCAAGAATGGGTGCATGTGTGAGTTTATCCTTAAGTGTTTGAAATGCCTTTTCTTGATTCTCTCCCCATCTAAAACCCATGTTTTTCTTAACAATTTCATTTAGAGGTGCTGCCACTGTGCTGAAGTCCTTCATAAACCTCCTATAGAAACTTGCCAACCCATGGAAGCTCCTAACCTCACTCACAGTTTTAGGAGTTGGCCAATCTCTAATGGCCTTAACTTTCCCTTCATCAACCTGCACTCCTTTAGAACTTATGACAAAACCAAGAAAAACTACATGAGTAGTGCAAAAAGAACATTTTTCCAAGTTAGCATATAGTTTTTCCTTTCTAAGGACATGCAAGACAGATTGGAGATGTGCAAGATGATCAACAAAACTCTTGGAATATACCAAAATTTCATCAAAGTATACTACCACAAATTTTCCAAGAAATTCTCGTAAGACATGGTTCATAAGCCTCATAAAAGTACTTGGTGCATTAGTTAAGCCAAAAGGCATTACCAACCATTCATACAATCCATATTTGGTTTTGAAAGCTGTTTTCCATTCATTCCCTTCCCTTATCCTAATTTGATGGTACCCACTTTTCAAATCAATTTTAGAAAAGAAGCAAGCACCATGCAATTCATCAAGCAAATCATCAAGTCTAGGGATAGGATGTCTATACCGAATTGTAATGTTGTTGATTGCTCTACAATCAGTGCACATCCTCCATGATCCATCCTTTCTAGGCACCAAAATTACAGGTACAGCACAAGGACTTAAACTTTCTCTAACCCATCCTTTTTGCAATAACTCCTCCACTTGATTTTGTATCTCCTTTGTTTCTTGAGGATTGCTCCTATAAGCTGGCCTATTGGGCAGAGAAGCGCCAGGAATAAGGTCTATTTGGTGTTCAATCCCCCTCATTGGTGGCAAACTGTGAGGTACTTCCTTGGGAAACACATCCTCAAAATCCTATAAAATAACAACAACATCACTAGGTAAGGAGTTAGGGTTAGATTCCAAGCAAGTTTCCTTGCCCAAAAGAAGAAAGCTGCCTTGTCAAATAAGCTTTCTTCACCTCACTTCCTCTTGTAAACAAATTTTCTATTTTTCTCTCTTTCTTTTCCTCATTCTCTCTTTTCTTTTGAATTTTGTCCTCAAAATCAAGTATTTTCTTTTTCACACACTCTTTCTTTTTCTTAAGCTCTCGCTCTTCTTTTTCTCTTTTCTCTCTCATTTTTATTTGATCATCACAAACCTCCCTTGGTGATAACGGTACAAGTGTGACTTTGCGAGAATTGTGGACAAAAGAGAACTTGTTGGAGAATCCATCATGGTGAGCTCGCCTATCAAACTGCCAAGGTCTTCCAAGAAGAATGTGGCTTGCCTCCATAGGCACAATAACACATAGAACTTGATCTTCATATTTGCCAATGGAGAAATTAATCAACACTTGCTGGTTCACTACCAATTCACCACTATTACTAAGCCATTGGAGTTTATATGGTCTTGCATGTGGTGTAGTCTTGAGGTTGAGTTTGGTGACTATCCTAGTACTTGCCACATTGGTACAACTTCCACCATCAATGATCATAGAGCATGTTTTACCTTGAATAAGGCAGCGGGTATGAAAAATATTTTCTCTTTGGTCCTCCTCATGCTCCTTGGCTTGGCTTCCCAATAATCTCCTAACCACCAAGAGATCTCCATCTTGCGCATAGGCTGCTCCATCATTTTCCTCATCGCTTGAGGAAGAGGAATGAGAAGTAATTTCTTCACTAGAGATACTCCCATTATCTCTCACCACCATAGTCTTCTTATTCGGGCATTCGGATGCAATATGACCTTTTCCCAAACACCTAAAACACTTGATATCCCTACTCTTAGAAGTGGAAGAAGAGGTAGTAGGAATAGGCTTCTTAGTGCTTGCTGCCTCCTTAGAATTTGAAGAAGAACCCTCCTTCTTTGGCTTGTCCTTCCAACTTGAAGAGTAGTTTGGAGAAGATGATTTCTTCATAACGCCCTTTCTCTTTAATTATTGCTCTATTTTCATTGCTTGATGCACTAAGTCGTCAAGCTCCACATAATGTTGTAACTCCACAATGTCTCCAATGTCTCGGTTTAGGCCATGGAGAAACCGAGCCATGGTAGCTTCCCTATCCTCCACAATATTGGCCCTAATCAAAGCCACCTCCATCTCCTTGTAGTAATCATCCACACTCCTACTCCCTTGGGTGAGTCTTTGCAATTTGTTGTGCAATTCCCTATGGTAGTGGGAAGGCACAAATCTCCTTCTCATCAAAGTCTTCATTTCGTCCCAAGTGTTGATAGGATGCTCTCCATACCTTCTTCTATCCTTTTGCAATTGATCCCACCAAATTAAGGCATAATCGGTGAACTCAAGGGCAGCCACCTTTACTTTCTTTGCATCATTGTAATTGTGGCATGAGAAAATTTGTTCTATTTTCATCTCCCATGCAAGATATGTTTCAGGATCATTCCTCCCTTGGAAGGAAGGTATCTGGACTTTCACACCTCCTAGATCATCTTCTTGTCTATGGTCTCTACCTCCTCTTTCATGTCTTCTTCCCCCTTCATGCCTCCTTCTTTTCTCTTGGTGGATCATAGAATGGTTCACTTTGACGAAATTCTTCATGATTAGAATTGCCCCCACAGTTCGAAACTTTTTCTCCTTCAAGTCGGTCCATCCTTTCGTGTATTTCTTCAAGTTGTCTTTGAAGTATTCTCTCAAATTGTTGAGTAAGTGCCTCCATTTGAAGCCTATTAAAATCTCGCCTAGGGGAATTAGGTGATTTTTCCCCACTCATGCTTGCAACAAAAAAATAGAAGATGACAAGGAAAATTACAAAAGAAATGTTAGACGGACCTCACCACTCTACTCACGTGGTTGCACTCAAATTTATCCACTCAGCTTCCTTTATAAGTTCTTAAGGAAAGAACCTTATTAATATCTTTCTCAAGACAACAAGTAGACAATCAAGTGAATAAGAAACCAACAAAAGAAATATGAGTAGAACAAGAGAAATAAACGGATAAAACGAGAAATTCAGTAATGGCCAAGAGCAATGGAAGGAATATATCTTTGAATTCAGATTTCACAAAAAAAGAATATTGAGTCCTTTCAATTCACAAATCCTCCTCCTTTTTTTTTCAATAAGAAATCAATGACTCTAATGATTTTTTTTTCTTTTTGTTTTTTTTTTTCGAATTTTCCTTTTTTTTTTTTTTTGAGTTGAGGACCCAAATAGTGAATAGAAATTTATGATAGATAGGGACGAAGAGATCAACAAAGATGGACAAGAACAAAGATGAAAACAAGACACAAACCTGAAAATCAAGGAGCCAAGGCTCTGATACCAAATGATAAAGAAATCTTGTAAATGGATCGCCTTGAAATTCAGCTTGGGGAAGGGTATTGACGCCACACTCAAGCAAGATGAGAAGGTGAGTGATAAGTCATGGAGTTTTGATCGCCACAAGTTGCCTTGATAAGATCAAAATTAGTTCTTTGCCTAAAAGAACAAGAAGGAAGCTCTCACAAAAGAGAAACTCAAATTTTCATTCAAACTTACATGATTTGTCATACAAGAGTTCTCCTATTTAACATCCCTTAAGATCCCCTATGCACTAATTATGCAATAAATATCATGCTTGCATGCATGGGTTTTATTATCCACTAATGCAACCACTAATCCCTAATACTAGCTTAATGCAACCATGCATGCATGGTATTTGTTATACTAGCTTAGGAACTTTCAAAAATGCATTAAAAACCCACAAAGGACATCAAAAGTCACTTTAGAAAAACCCCCCCATGCATGCACACGAAAATGGTCCTCATGTTGGACCAATTTCACTTTCAAATTGAAGGAATGTGATCCACTTAGTTGTTGCCTCCATTGTGCATTGATCCTCCTTTTCCTTGAGCCTCATTATTAAGCCTTCCAAAGCTTGCTTCATTCTCTTAGTCTTGGACCTTGTCATGGGTCCCCCAATTCCCTTCAATGCCTCTTCTTGGCTCACATCAATGTCATTGGCACCATATGCATTTATTGCATTTATTTGCTTGTGTTTGCTGCACTTATATGCTGCATTTTGGTGGATGCATTTGTTTGACATGCATACAGGAGGCATATTGTGTATCTGGTTTGACGATCCTTTTGTTCTGGATAGGAGTTCCTGGTGAGTACAGCTTCCTCAGTTGCCTTTCAGTCTTGCATTTTTCCTATATATGATTAGGAAGCTGTATTCCATGTTTATTGCTGTTAGATATATCTTACTAGGCATGTCTATTGATATTCGCTGAGTTATTGAACTCACCCCGTGGACACTATCTTTTTCAGGTACCAGGTTATTTATGGAGTCGCTTGGAGTATCCTGACTGCCGGTCCCCATGTCACATTAGAAGACCAGTCTTCGCATTTTATTTATGTTTATCGTGGTATGTGTGTATTTGGCTTTGTGTTCCGGTTTTGTTTCCGGAGTATTGTGTTGTTGTGTGGTGTAAGCCTAGCCGGCTAGCAGTCTTGTATATTTGGTTTTTCTATCATTTTCCATTGTATTTTGGTTTTGGTATAGCCGAGTGGGCTGTTAGAGCTACATATATCTGCGTGGTTGTGTTTTTATTGTATCAACCGAGTATGCTGCATATAAACTGCGTGGTTGTGTGTATATTCCAGCCGCCTGTGGCTGAGGTATATTGTGGATGTAGAAATGTTTCAGATTGTCACCCGTACAGGGGAGGTGCTGTCGAAATTTCTTCGGACAGGGACTCCCCCGAGGCGTGACAATTTAGTGGTATCAGAGCAGGTATACGATACTTGCTATGTGTTTTGGCTTGTCGAGATTTATCTGATACCAATTTATTTGGTATCAGAGCTCGGCTTGCGAGTCTTATTTTCCTGTGTTTCGGATTTCGTGTTTTGGTCTTCTCGATGTGACTTTTCGAGTTTTGGGACCTAGCAGCAGCAGGACATCTCCAAGCTATAGGAGGTATGTTGGTATACTGTTATCCTATCTTTTTGTAGTATATGCACCGTTGACTATTACAGTTTATGACATGTATTAGCATTCTTTATTAGTACCTGTCTAGTTGATATAGCATATATTTTATGTGTTAGGTAAACCCCTGATCATGGTAGACTTTAATATAGATCGAGGATTACAGTCTCTGGTGATTTTCCATATCATATCACCAGTAGTTTTAGCTTCTGTTATTGCTAGTTGGTTAGAGGTTGGAGACACATACCAGTCTCTGTTGTTATTGGCTAGGTGCTAGGTAATGACTAGTAAGTACATATTTTTGTTGACTCAGCCAGTAGTGTACTGATATACTTTAGTTAATTTCATCAGAAAATATTGATTCACTCTTGTTAGATCGGTCAGTAGGAGTCTGATTTACACTTGTTGATTTGGGTAGTCGTATATTGATATACCTTAGTTGCTTGTGGAGGATTAATGTATTCTTGATTAGTTAGTAGATGACTGATTTAGTTTTGTTGGTTTGATCAGTAGAGGACAGGCATACTCTATTTTTAGAGGTTCGAATCTTTTGATTATTTGTGCTTAATTAGGTATCTAGAGTACATTTGAGTACATGACTCGTATTGACGTGGAAAAGACTGAATTAGCCGTATACCATTGTCGGCTTGGTCAGTCTATTGAGGATCGATGTATCATATTCCATGTGGACATTAATTTTAGACTGTATGTACCTAGTTGGATTGTCTATGATTGCGTTTTCCTGTATGATCTTTATGTTTGATTTTATTTAGTTTTACCCCTAAACCATGAGAGTAGGTAGCATAGGGTTTGTGTGGTAGATTGGATTAAATATGCTGATTATACATACCTGTGTAGTTATACATATGATTATTACGGGTTGTAAAAGTGTTATGATGGACGGTCTAATTACATGTAGTGGGTGTATACTTTTCCAGTTATGATTGTTGTGAATTTCTAGTAAATTATACCCGAGTGGTCTGATTGGTTTATTGGAGGTATTTTTGTTGATTAAAACTATGTTGTGAAATGTGCACATGTGTTTGAGCGTTTTATTGGAGGTATCTTACCTATTTAATTTGAGTTGTGATATGTGCAGATGTGTTCAGTGTAATATTCGAGGTATCTTGTTCATTATATTTGTTTTGTGTGTGCACTCGTGTCGATTATGATTTGTTGGAAGTATTTCGTAGATTTTACTTTTGACATAGGTGTATATATGTCATGTGAGTGTTGTTTGAGGTGTACTGTTGATTATACCTATGTTGATATATGCACACGGGTTCGGTATGTATTGTTGGAGGTATCACGATGATTTATACCTATGTTGTGAGTATGTTTGGTGTGTACTAATTGGATGATTATGTCAATCATACATATGTTGTGTGTGCACGTGTGCCAGGTGTATGGTTGGTAGCATCATGATGATTCTACCTATGTTGAATGTAGAATGTTGAGTGTCTATATTATGTTATTGGTTGTATTACCCGGTCAACTAATTCTCCTATTGGTGGGTGATCCACTAGGATGTTGCTAGAGTTGACGATGGATTTGATTTTGATTACTAGGTTATTATACCCCTAGCTGCCACAGTGATATGTGGTTGAATGATCTCGTGCAATCTTTAGTTGGATAGTTTGAGATCTTGTTCATATATTATGGATTATTTGTGGTGGAGCGTTGCTCCCACATATTGCGGATAGCTTGTAGCGGAGCATTGCTCCCATATTTATTGCGGATACATATTTCGGATTATTTGTGGTGGAGCGTTGCTCCCACATATGGAGGATTTCTTGTGGTAGAGCGTTGCTCCCACATAGGTGGTATTTCGTGTGATAGAGCATTGCTCTCACACTGGAGGATCTATTCTTTGGTGATTTATATCGTTGGTGATCAGATCTGTTTATTGTCGAGGATCTTATGGTTAGGAATGACTGAGATACGGACATTATGTGTCTTGCTTTTACTATTAGGGCTTGCGGTGCCCTAGATGTTATCATGGACTCGATGATTTGGGTATCACTAGGATGTTTGGATTGATTTCCATTGTCTTTGTTGATGATGTGGTGATCTATTTCTGATCCGAGGTGGGTCACGTACACCATCTTCGCATAGTTCTAGAGATGTTTCGACGGAAACGTCTATATGTGAAGATCAGTAGTGCGTATTTTGGTTGTCTTCTATGGGATGTTCGAGACACACAGGCACCAGTAGGAGTATACCGTGGTTCCACAGGAGATAGATGTTGTTATCGTTGGGAGTAGTCGTAGTCTATACATGAGACTCGCAACTCCCTTTGCCGAGCTAGTTATTACCGGAGGCTCGTTGGGAGTTTTCCACGCGTTGCTATGCCAATGACACGCCTGACCAGGAAAGGCGTGAAGTTCACGTGGTTCGAGGACTACGAGACCAGTTTCCAGGAGCTGAAGCGGAGACTAGTGTCGGTTCTAATTTTGGTTTTACCTTCTGGAGAGGACGGATTCGTGCTCTATACCGACGCATCTGTACAGGGTTTGTGCGTTGTTTTGCTGCAGCACGATAGGGTAGTCTCCTACTTCTTGGCAGTTGAAGGAGCATGAGGAGAACTACCCACTACATGACTTGTTGTTGACCTCCATTATTTTTGCCTTGAAGATTTGGCAGCATTATCTGTTCTGTATTACATTTGAGATTCTCACTGACCATAAGAGTCTCAAATATCTGTTCACTTAGAAAGAAACTTAATCTCCGACTGAGGAGAAGGATGGAATTCCTGAAAGATTACGATTTGTACCATTAGCTATTACCCGGGGAAAGCTAATGTGGTTGTCGATGCACTCAGCAGGAAGTCCAGAGGGACTTTGGCTTGCCACCGGGTTTCAGTTACGGACTTGATTCAGGGATTCTCCGAATTGGGCCTTAAGGAGCAGGGACAGACAGAGCAGGGTATTCTTGTTACCATGGTTGCTCAGTCGTCGATCAGGACGATGATCCGAGAGGCTAAGCTGGTGATCAACATTTGCAATTTATAGGTAGCTAGATAGCTTCCGGGCAGCAGACCGAGTTCACACGAGACGAGGAAGGTATTTTATACTTCCGAGGCGGATTATGCGTACCTCAGCCTCATCCGGTCTTACAGGAGCTACTTCAGGAGGCTCATCGCACTCGATTTGCGATCCACCCAAGCGTAACCCGCATGTGTTGAGATTTGAGGCATTCCTACTGGTGGAACGGTATGAAGAAAGACATCGCGGAATTTGTAGCAAGATGTCTTGTCTGTCAGCAGGTGAAGTCCGAGCATCAAAGACCTGCCGGTTTACTTCGGCGGATTCCAATTCCCGAGTGGAAATGGGAACACATTACCATGGACTTGTGGTGGGTTTGCCGAGGACACGACGAGGCCATGACGCGATTTGGGTAATCGTTGATCGATTAACCCAAATCCGTGCACTCGTTAGCGATTCGGAAGACTGATTTCTTGGATCGATTGGTAGATCTGTTTTGCCGGGAGATCATCAGATCACGTGGTGTTCCGTTGACTATTATTTCGGATAGAGACCCCCGGTTCACGTCTTGTTTTTGACAAAGTCTGCAGCAGGCCTTGGGCACACAGCTCTGTTTCAGTACAACTTTCCATCCGCAGATAGATGGACAGTTAGAGCGGACCATTCAGACTCTAGAGGACTTGCTGAAGTTTTGTGTATTGGATTTTGGAGGCAGTTGGGAGGACCATTTGCCATTGGTAGAGTTAGCCTACAACAACGGTTTGCATTTGGCTATCCAGATGACACCGTTTTGAAGCGTTGTATGGTAGGCCTTGTCGGACACCCACCCTCTGGATGAGGTTGGGGAGGCCTAGTTGTTGGGACCTCATAGAGCTTAGCATGAGGCAGAGTTGGTCCGTACTATTAGACGGAGAGTGTCAGAGGCACAGGACTGCCAGAAGAGTTATGCTGACCGGAGTCGGAGACTCTTAGAGTTCTCCATTTGCGATCATGTATTTCTGCGAGTTTCACCCACGAAAGGGGTGAAGAGATTGGCCTCAGAGGTAAGCCAACTCCGCGATACATTGGACATTTCCAGATCTTGGAAAGGATTAGAGCGGTAGCTTATCGTTTGCCGCTACCACCAGCTTGGCAGGCGTTCACGATGTATTCCACGTATCTATGCTGAGGAGATACATACCCAACCCGACACATGTGCTGACAGATGTCTCAGTTCCAGTTCAGCTTGATGTCACTTATGAGGAGGTTCCGGTACAGATATTGGACCGGAAGGAGCGTCAGTTTCGGAATAAGACAATCCGGCTGGTTAAAGTCGGATGACATCATCATTCAGATGAGGAGGCTACTTGGGAGCTTGAGGATATTATCCGAGCTCGATACCCCCATTTTTTTTTTCACTTGAGGTATGTGATTTAATTTAGCGGCCAGCATTTATACTCTATATCTGTTGTTAGTACTTGTTGATGGTAGATAACAAAATTTGGGGACCAAATTTTTATTAATGGGGGAGAATGTAAAATATCCGAAAAAAATGACGAATAATGATAAGGGAATTTTTTGGAATTTTTAGAAATTTTTCGAGAATTTTTCGGAGCTCGTATGGATGAGTTAATGGGGATAAAAATGAGGCCGGAAAAGCCTGTTTAGGCTACCCATTTAAGTAAAGAAATGTTTATTTATAAATACATTTTCTTTTCTTTTTCGTATTTCCTTCTTCCCCTCGCCGAACCCATCCGCCGACGCCGAGTTTTCTTCTCCCGATCTTCTGCCCTAACCGCCACGAGAGCACCGTCGGCTCCTCCTCTCGGCCAATCCATCCTCGCCGGCCGACGAGAGCCAAGGAAAAGCCCCGTCGCCGACCACACACCGAGCCCTAGATCTTTCTCTCTCGGTGCCGACACCCCGAAACCTCTTCTCTTCTCGCGCTGCCGCCACCTGAGGTCGCACAGAGCAGCACCGGCGCCCTACCGCTGACGCATCGCCGAAGTTTCTTCTCCTTTTCCGAGCGTCGGCAACCGACCAAGTTCCTTTACCCTAGTGCCGATCGCCCTTGCTGTTGCAACGCTTCTGCCCTAGATCGCCACCGACTCCCTGTTCTTGAGCCGTGCCCTAGATCCGAGCCAACAAGGGTTTCCGGTGGATCAGTGATCCGGGCAGTGAGGAGGCTTTCCATCAGTTGCTCTATTCCGGCAGCCATTTTTTTTTGTAGCAGCCGGCAACCCCTTATTCCATCTGTAGCCATCTTGCTGTCAGTATCAACACTCCCTGCTGTGGATCAACAATCACAACCATTGATTAAGGTAAGCTATGTGTGGAGTTTTGGTTGTATTTCTATGAGTATTTGGATGATATGCATTTGTATCGGATTATATTGGAGATGTTGTAACCTTCAGTTGCTTGGTTAGTTGTGGATTTAGGTAAGTTATGATGGATTCATGTTTAACTTAATCTAATGTGATTATGGAAGGCTTAACTATTGTAGTTGTGATGAATTAAGTACAGTTGATTTATGTTGGATTAGGTTTAATCCTTGGAGTTATTAGAGATGAACATATTGCTAATCGTAAGTTGATCAGCAAAAGGAAATGATTGTGTTGATTGAGGATTATTGATTAAGGAGATTAATTCAAGTTAATAATTAATTATGATTAATTAATGATGGATCGATTAGGGTTTTTTCCTAATTAAGTTGGGTTGGATTTAGCTAGTTGTTGTTTATAAAATTAGCTAAATTGTATATCACGTTATCTGCAAGACTTTGATTCGAGACGGTGTCTCGACGAGGGATCTATTTCGGATTGGACCTTTCTTATTGGAGGCGGGTACCTCTTGACTTATCTTTTATGATATTGTCAATTGGATATGCATAGTATTTTATAGCTACAAGCAATGATCATGTTTGCCTTTGGTATGTCATTGTTTGTTTTGGTGTGATCAACAAGTTAACTTAGGTCCTGTGTGTTTTTAACCTTGTGTCTAAGTGTGCAGGAGCTTAAGAGCACATGTAGTCGAGCGGAAGACACAGCTAGCGAGAAGGACGACACGCGGTGCGTCCGAGGGATGAGGCGCTGCGGAAGAGTACACCGGCGGATGAGAAGGAAGTATGCGGTGGTTCCGAGGGACGAGAAGTCGGAGCGGAAGATTGCTCGAGGAGCAAGAGACGCAGCTAGAGAGAAGGTCGGTATGGGGTGCGACCGAGGGACGAAGACTGCGGATGAGTACGTTGGCGGACGAGAAGGAAGCATGCGGCGATTCCGAGGGACGAGAAGTCGGAGCGGAAGCCTGCTCGAGAAGACCGGAAGTTGGGTTCGGGTGAACCCTATTCCGGATGGCAGAGATCACCCAAGTGAGTGGAAGACTCGGTCTGAGGCAAACAGAGCCGGAGCAAAAGACCCGGGCTGGAAAAAGTTAATAGGGTTGACTTTTCCTTCCGGGGCGCCCGGAACCCTTCCGGGCGCCCAGAGTTGACTTTTTGACCAAATCGCGTCAAACGCGATCTAAACGTTGGGAGATAAAATTTTGTCCCCCTCAGGGAATCCGGAATCCCTTCGGGGTGCCCCGACCAAGGCTATAAATACAGCCTTGGTCCAGAAGCTTTTCAACAACTCAAGCAATTCATTCTTTCTACACTTGTACGCTTTCTCTGCAGTTAAGCTTCTATTTTCTGCGCTTCATCATTGTAAGAGGCTTCTCCGCCTAAAAGAGTTTTTAGTACGATCATCTTCCTTGGATTAACAACCTCCCCGGTTATAACCTAGTCAAATCTGGTGCCTCGTCCTTTCTGTTTTATTTAGTTACTTTTTATATACAAGTGTTAGTTTAAGAAAGTTTGAGAAAGGTTTGGTTTTTGTGTTTACAGGCTATTCAACCCTCTTCTAGCTGGCCGCCGCGATCCAACAGTCCCCACTAGGTTGATTACATCACACCTAACCCAAGTAATAACTATGTGAAAATATGTAATAGACTTCGCCACTATTTACTTCAGTAATTAGTAATTACGAAGTAATATATGATAATCAACTTCGCTAATAAATTTGATGCAGTAAATATGATTTTAGGCTTCATAGGATAAAAAATACCGACCTCACTTCTAATTTTATTTAATATTTTACTTTGTAATATATATATTTGATGAAATAGTAAGTTATTAAATAAAATTGATATGGCTAATTGATGAAGTAATAACTCTGAATAAGTTAAAATTTTTCCCATGTTAGAACCGAGTTATTATTTTTCCGTCTATTCTCTGTTAAAACCCTAAGTCTTCCTTTTGTCTTTCGTCGAAATCACTTTATAGCCTCCTCGATGCAAAGCTTTGACATTTTTCCCTGATTGAAGCCTTCGTATTTTCCCCAACGGGAAACCTTCTCATTTTCCCCCGACGCACTTCACTTCCGTTCCTCTCTACACTCTAGGTTTGTTCCCTCTCCCACCCCCTTCTTTCCTTTCCTTGCTTCGCCATTAGGGTTCTTCATCTTTGTAGTGCCGCCAGTGGAATCAACCTTTGATAGGTCATCCTCTTTGGGGTTTCCTGGCCACGGGAAGAAGAGACAACATGAGCAATTTCTGCAATTTCTTCCACAAGCCCAAGGACACAAAGAATATCCGCAAGAGAAAAAAAAGTTGACTCCAACGAGGAAGTCTCCATTGATGATATTTTGTCTTCCGATCCAGAGATGAAGAAGTTTGTCGAGCTTTCCTTCTCTTCGTTTTGCTTTGAGGTTGGCTCCCTATTCCAGTTCGATTCATCCATGGAGATCTAGGTCAAGCATGACAGTTGTGCTATGGATGCACTTGAGATGAAGACCGAGTTCTTCAAGGATGCCTGCACCATCAGCGAGTGGGTGCTAAAGAGGGCAGAGGAGGCTCTCAAGGGCAAGTAAGTCTGGCAGAGGGGTGATGATAAGATATACAAAGGGATCCACAGGTACACTAATTACATTGTGCTCTAAAGGAATGTGATGTTTATGATGCATCTGTTGGCATGTGCTTTTTCTGATAATGATTTCCTTGAGCCTGTATACTATTCACATGCATTGTTCAATTAAGGCATTATACTAAGGGTTCGATCATTTAATCTGCATAATGTGTTTATTAGTTCGGCTTATTGTGTGAAGATTGTAGTATGAGATTTCTCATGTATTTTAACCAGTTATGTGTCAACATCTTTCTTATGTTACTAAGTAAAGCACTTACATGAAGAAAGGATATTTGCTATACAAAATTCATGCGTTCCAATTTATCATAAATAGCCATATCGTTCTTGTAAGGTGATTCTAGTGTAGGTTGCATGTTTCTGATGGTTGGATTTATTAAAAGCAAACATAAAGATCCTACTATAAAGTTAAATTATTTAAATACTGCTTTACTTTGTATTTGGACATCCAAGCTTAGCAATGATGACATAATGCATGTTTGTTCATATCTCAATAACAATATCTTTATTTCTTTATAGTTTATACATCATCAAAAGCTAGTATGTTAGACCCCAGGGGATTTGAAACCTTTCATTATAAGATTAGTCCCATAACTTTGGTTCAATAAGCTATATGTGTTCATACACTAGCACAAGACTCTTTGTTCAGCATTCTCAAGATTTATCACATTCAAATGATTTGGAATTTATTTTTCCCATATCAAACTAAACTATGAATGTGATTGGACCTTTTACTACTATAGAATCATTAATAGTGTCAATATGTATTGGAATCTGATTCACTAGGTTAGGATGTGTAATTTTACTAGTTATTGGTACTTAAGCAGTGAAATTTTGTTGTTAAGTTAGGATGTCCTTGCAATTATTTTTATTCTTTACAACTTCATTTTGACACCTTAATTTGTATTCATTATATTTACAATTATATTTTTTTTAGATAGCATCATGGAAAGAATAAGAAATGTTTTGTCTGCAACAAACCAACTCTTGGTATCTTCAATACCACACGTGAGATACGAAAAAGATGGCTGAAGATACATAAGAGGAACTGACAATGATATGTGTCAAACCAAAGGTTACATAGAAGATTTTAGCATTTGTAAAAAAATTATGCTTTCTGGAACTATTAGACACTCTTATTGGTCATGTTGATCATCTGTTAGTTTAATATACTGGATTATGGAAAATAATTGAAAGTTTAACTTCATGCGGAAATGTGGTCAGAGACTTAATATTAACTTTCGATCTAATATAATTGAAAGTTTAACTCCTGGTCTAATATTATATATCATGTTTTTCAAATCTTTTAAATAGTTGGACCAAAATGAAGCATTTGTACTTTTGTTGATAATGTGCTTTAAAATGAAGTTTAAGCATTATGTTGTCGATTACTTTGGTTCTTGCTATCTTTTTTAATATAAAAATTGACTTTAGCACTATCTATCTTCTAATACTTATGAGATATCTTAGCATTATTGATGAACTATAGTTAACATGCTTTGCTTTGTTCACATGGGGTAAATTTAGATTTGACCTTAATTTTTCTTAAAGACTATCCTTATAGAGAAGGGTGATAATGCTTGATGTTAGATACTTTTGCTAATAGATGTTGTTACAAACTGATGTAGGGTTATGAATATTCTTGTACCCATCATCTATGGTATTTTTTTTGTATGTTTACCTCATATGTACCCATCATCTATGGTATTTTTTTTGTATGCTTACCTCATATGTTCAAGTTTTATAATGATGATTATGGTTATCTTGTATGTTCTAGCATTTTTTTTACCATTACCTTGCAATTACCTTACAGTTACCTTTACAAAATGTATTTAGGCATCAATTAATAATTTTTATTATTTGAATTGTGACTAATTCCATTAATTTTTTAATTTTATTAGGGTAATCTAAAATAAAATGGTGGTTTTCAATGTGTATATTGTGTAATGTGGTACATGAAAGAGATAGTCTTATTGAAGATCCACAATTGGAGAGAAAGGTGAATTTCTTCTTTATGAAATATCTTCTTTATGTAATATTGAGTCATTTTGCATTAACCCTTAAACTTATGTTAATGCTTTAGTTTACAGTATCAAAAAACAAACAATATTACAATCAATTTCAGTATGATGAAGTCAGAAGTGAATGAAGCGAATTCGTCTGGTTCTATGTGGGTGTCTAAGTATAAGCTGTGATGTAAATTTTGGATTGTAATTAGAGATTTATGGATACAAAAGCTTTTGAGCGAAGTTAGTCAAACTTGCCTTTTGTGAATATACTTTTGGATTATATTTAGAGATTTGTTGATATAAAAGGTTTTGGGTGAAGTTGATTACATGTCTTTTATGAATACACTTTTAGATTGTATTTTATAGATATTTGTGATATCTTTGTTCAATTTTGGTGGTGAAAAATATTATGTAGTAAAATATTATGATATACACTTTTGTCAATTAAAATTGTATTGTAGTAAAATATGATCAATTACTTCAACACTATGAATAAATGGTGGAGTAATACAACACAAAAGACTTCGATAAATTTAAATAGCAGCGTAGTTAAAGAAATTATTTACTTTTCCACTGATCAAATTTGTGAAGTCATTTGTATAAATTACTTTGCTAAATTAAAATTTTTGTTGTAGTAAAATATGCTTTATTACATCTATACTACGATGAAGAAATACAACACAAAATACTTTGATTAAGTAAAATTATGCAGAAATAAAATTAAACATTTACTGCACTAGAATATAAAAGTTGTGAAGTCGTATACATATTTTACTTCATCAATCAATGTAACCTATGAAGTAATATATTATTAACCACTTAAGTACTTTTTCTGATCTCGATGAAGTAATAGAGTCATTTTTACTTCGAAAATGGTCCAATTTTGAACTGGTTTTGGACCGGTGATAGACTTCAGTAATTGTGTGGAGAAGTAATAAATTGACCCTTTTACTTCACGTGTGTTTACTTCGGTAATTATCTACCTATTACTTCAGATAATATCTATTGCTGATTTTCACATAGTGAATACTTTCTCGTTATACAGATTTAAATTACGCATACATGTGTACAAGAGTGTCGCACTCTTAACATGTGATGCTTTGGCCAAAAATTTTGAGTAATAATCTTAACAAGTGACCATAGGGTATACGTCTCCTCGTAAGGAGCGGTGAATCCTCTATGGGCTATCCAAACACCTTCGGGCACTTTAACTTATACTCAATCATCTCGGGTCCACATCTCAATGAAATGCTTGCTTAAGATATCAAAGTATAATTATTCATGACCAAGATGACTTATATACCTCAAGTTGAAGGAAACTTGCACTCATGCTGCAATAAGAAATTCACAAACATATCTATATATATATGTAGAGAACCATATGAAGCTTACAGCGAGTCACTACAATGAACTAGTTACCATAACCAGCATCCACGTTTAACTCTCGACATCCCAATGTCTCCAGCCAGTGAGAAAGCAGCTGCTTGATCGAACCAAGGAGTATAACCCGTGCTAATCTTACAGAATTGATGATGCCCCAATGCATCAATTCGACGACTAGGGAAATTTTAATATATTCATAATTGTACATGTAGAGATAATCACTAGTTGCGATTCAATCACAAATTCTCTTATGCTATAAATTATATTACGGATATTCAGTAAATGAGTGAACATATAATATGCACTCAAATAGTGAATATATACTTATCAAATAAATAGAAAAAATAGTAAGGCGAATGCCTTAGGACATCCTTCAAATTCTAACACTCCCACTTGACCTAAAGTCAATCACCACAGTGCCCTAAACTGTAAGCATAGACGTGACTGTCAAACTTGCTTTATGGTAGAGCCTTTGTCAAAGGATCCACTAGATTCCTTCTAGTGGAAATTTTCTCGAGTTGTATTTCTTTCCTACTAACGATCTCCTTGATCAGATGATAACAGTGAAGCACATGTTTTGATCGCTGATGATACCTCGGTTCTTTTGCTTATGCAATGGCTCTAGTGTTGTCGCAGTAAACAGGTAACACTTCAACAATGGATGGAACCACACCAAGTTCAGTAATGAACTTCTTGATCCAAACCGTTTCTTTTGCTGCTTCCGAAGCTGCTATGTATTCCGCCTCACAGGTAGAATCTACAGTAGTGTCTTGTTTGAAACTTTTCCAACTAACTGTTCCTCCATTTAATATGAATATGAATCCAGACTGGGACTTGGAGTCATCCTTGTCCGTCTGGAAACTAGCATCTGTATATCCGCGTATGGTCATATCACTATCTCCATAAACTAAGAACATATCCTTACTTCTTCTTAAGTACTTAAGGATCATCTTGACAGCCACCCAATGATTCATTCCAAGATCAAACTGGTATCTGCTCGTAACACTTAGAACATATGATACATCGGGTCTTGTACATAGCACAATATACTTGATAGATCCTATTGCATACATATAATGTATCTTATCCAGGAAAATCCTCTCGTCTTCTGTGTGTGGGCACATAGACTTCGAAAGTTGAATTCTATGAGGAAACCTTTCTTGGATTCAGACATGCTAAACCGTTTTAGCACTCTATCTATATATATTGACTGTGAAAAACCAAGAAACCTTTTCGATCTATCTCTATAGATTTTCATCCCGAGGATGTAAATTGCTTCTCCTATGTCTTTCATGGAGAACGTATTAGACAACCAAACTTTAACTGACTGTAGATCTGACACATCGTTTCCTATAAACAATATGTCATCAACATATAATATTAGGAATACGACTACACTCCCACTACCTTTTGATACACACAAGGTTCGTCTAGATTTTGTGAGAAATCAAACTATTTGATTGTCTCATCAAAACGGATATTCCAACTCCTGGATGCTTGCTTTAGTCCATAAATGGACCGTTGAAGCTTGCATAGTTTATTCTTGTTGACAGATGTGAAGCCTTCGGGCTGTGTCATATACACATCCTTGAGAAAATTTCCATTAAGGAAAGTTGTTTTCACATCCATCTGTCATATCTCATAATCATGATGAGCTGATATGGCCAGGAGTATCCGAATGGATTTAAGCATGGCCACAAGTGAGAAAGTTTCGTCATTGTCAATGTCTTGCCTTTGACGATAGTCTTTCGCTACCAACCTTGCCTTGTAGGTAATAATATTACCATCCATGTTGGTTTTCTTCTTCAAAACCCATTTGCACCCTATAGACGTAATGCCTTCATGTGGGTCCACCAAGTTCTAAACTTGGTTTTCGTTCATAGAATCTATTTCTGACTTCATGGCTGTAAGCTATTTGTATTTGTTCTTTTTAGAACTATTCAGAGCCTCTTCGAAATTAGTAGGTTCCTCATCCTTAATGAGTAACACATCATTCGATTCTTTTACAAGAGATCTATATCTCTTAGGAATATTGCGTGTCCTACCTGATCTATGAGGAGATTGTGTCATAATCGATTGTGGTTCTTGACTAGGTATCTCATTAGTGTTTATTAGAGTCTCTTGAACTTCATCAAATTCAACTATAGTCCCACTTGCTTCCTGTAAGAGAAATTCTTTCTCTAGGAAGGTAGCATGGATTGAAACAAACACGTTTTGTTCCAAGGGATGATAGAATTGGAAACCCTTAGTTTTCTTAGGGTAGCTAATAAATAAACACTTATAAGATTTAGTGTATAACTTGTTTGATATAGTCCTCTTCACATAAGCAGACATCCCCTTATCTTTAAATAAGATATAAGGAGTTTCTTACTAATCCATACCTCATATGGAGTAGTTGAGATTACCTTCGTCGGGACTCTGTTTAGCAAGTAAACAGCTGTCATGAGTACATAACCCCAAAAGGTCTTGGGAAGATCTGCACGATCTATCATTGATCTATCCATGTCTAACAAGGTTTGATTACACCTTTTTGATACACCATTATGTTGTGGTATATAAGGCGGAGTCCATTGAGACAATATATCATTATCTCTTAGATAATCTAGAAACTCTTGGCTTAAATATTCACCACCTCGATCACATCGAATTATCTTAATATTTTTACCAAGTTGTTTCTCTACTTAACTTCTGAATTTTCTAAACTTTTCAAAGGTTTCAGACTTGTGTTTCATTAGATACACATACGCATAATGAGAGTGATCATCAATGAAAGTAATAAAGTAGTTATAACCTCCTAATGCAGTGGTCCACATACATCGGTATGTACAAGCCCAAGTAACTCATCAACTCGTTCACCCTTTTAAGAAAAAGATAACTTTATCATCTTGTCTTTTAAACATGAATCACATGTATCTAATTCAAATGATTTGAGAACTACAATCATTTGCAATTCGAACATGTGTTTCTTGCTTATATGGCAAAGGCGACAATGCCACGAGTAAGAGATTAATTGATTATCTATTTGGACGCGTTTATTACTCTTTTTGATATTGAGTATGTCACTAGATATATCTAACACGTAGATGCTATTGCATAAAATTTTAGTGCCATAAAGTACGCCACTTAAGATATAACAACAATTGTTACTAAAAGTTAAATGAAAACCTTTTCTATTTAAGTAAGAAATAGAAACAATATTCTTTATTAATGCTGGAACAAAATAATAATTATCTAGTTCTAAGACTAGGAAGCTTTAACAAATATGTTCCAATAGCGATTGTAGCAACCTTTGCTTCATTCCCAACTTGCAATCTTGTTTCTCCTTTGACAAGTCTTCTGCTATTTCTTAGCCCCAGTATGTCATTATATATATGTGAACTACATCTAGTATCCAATATCAAAGTGTCTAAGGAAATAGCATGACAATCAATAACAAAAATACCTGAAGAGGATGGAGGCATCAGATGCTTTATTCTTCTTCACGGACTCAAGATAGATCTTGTAGTTTCTTTGCCAGTGTCTCATCTTGCCACAATGATAGCATGCGCCCTTTTGTGCCGGTTCTACACTCTTGGTCTTTTTGTTATTCCTTTTAACCTGATGTTTTAGCTTCCTCTTAGAACCTTTCTTGGAGGAGTCTACTAAGAGCATAGTTTTTTGTTCACCCCTAAGAGAAAGCTCCATAGTCTTGAGCATATTTATCATCTTGGGGATGGTCAATTCCATATTGTTCATCCGCTAGTTTATCACAAATTGTGAATGATTTTTCAGTAAACTATGTAGAATTAAGTCAAACTTAACTTATGATCCATCATAAAACTGAGTGATGCTAAACGCTCTATGTAACCATTCATCTTTAATATGTATTATACTATAGACAAACCCTCCTGCATCTTCAAGCAAAAGATAAGCTTGGAGACCTTGAACCTTTCAGATCTAGCTTGCTCATCAAATAGCTCACGAAGATGATAGACAATATCATAAGCATCTAAATGCTCTTGCTGTTTCTGTAATTCAAGAGTCATAACGGCTAGCATGATGCAACTAGTAAGTACAAAATCATCCTTATGTTTCTGAAGGGTCAACAGTTGGTCCACAGTTGCATCGACATCAAGACTGGTGGGAAGAGGTTGATCAAGGACATAAGCTAGCTTCTCAGTTTTGAGAACAATTCTCGAATTTTGAAACCAGTCCAAGAAGTTCGACCAAGTCAGTTTGTTCGAGTCCAAAATTGAATGCAGATTAACAGAAGTCATAATTAAATGATTAATCTAGAAATACAAAAATCAGAATGTATAAGGGACAAGATTTAAAAGCCCGCTTATTTATCAAATTCAAATACCATTATTTTGAATTCAAAAGATGGTAGGTTTTCTCCAAGTGGGTTGATATCCACCATAGATAAGAATAACCTTGACTTTGGCCAACAAGTCATTCTTAGCTATAGCAGTAGATAACATCCATATCACTTATATGTAACTATCACATTATGCTAGCAACTAATTGATCTCCGTATAAATATCGGGTTGTTAACACAATAATAAGTATCATCAAATGCACATCACACAAGTTCACCTCTATCCATATTTATCATGGCTTTGGCACAGCAAATCAACGCTTTAAGTTTAAAACCAATCTGTTAATCATGAGATTGTATCTCTATGGTTTGAACATGTTTAATTTCAAGTTGAGTTTGACTTTGGCCAACAACTCAAAGAAGAACTTAAACTCTAGTTTTAACCATATTAACAGAAGGTGTATGTTTTAATATTAAGTAAGAGATTTAGGTCTCATCTACATCATGCAAAATTCTATCTACATGACATTACACGCATGACATAAATGATGACATGACATGTCACACGTATGACATAAATGATGATATGACACATCACACGCATGTCATAGCATGACATATCATACATATGGTAAGATCTAATCACATCACACGCATGACAAAATCTAATCATGTCATAATTAATGCATTTATATGACATACAATATGGTATGTTTATGGCATAAATTTACATGTTATAATTCTATTTTAGAAATAAAAATATATTATAAATCTTATTTTAATAAATCAAGATTTATCTAATCAAATCAGGAAATCAATTTCCAAATTTAATTAACATATCTTATTTAGAATCTTTCTATCAATCAAGAATCTTTAATTATTTTAGAAATAAATTTCCAAACTAATTTCTTAACCATTTAAGAAATAAATAATTAATATTTCTTATTACAGAATAATTCAAATCTAGATTTTTTTTATGATTTTTTAAATCTTTCCAAATTTGATATTATCTCACAATTTAGGAAACTTTCTAAAAATGAAATATTTTAATAAATCCAAAATTTTTAGAAAATATTAATTCTATAATTTAATTTAGAATATCTCAAACTAGATTTTTTATGATTTTTTAAATCTTTCTAAATTTGATATTTCCTAACAATTTAAGAAACTTTCCAAAAAATCGAATAATGTAATAAATGTGAAAATTTTAGAAAAGATTAATTCTATAATTTAATTTATAATATCTCAGATCTATATTTTTTTTTAAATTTCAGAATCTTTTCATATTTGGTATTACCTAACAAATTAGGAAATTTTTTTAAAATAAAATATTTCTTAAAATTTTAAAAAAATTCAGAAATAATAATTTCTAAATTAACAGAATATTTCTAATTTTATTTTTTTCAAAATTATATTAGAAACTTTCTAAAAATGGAATTTCCTAACAATTTAGGAAACTTTCCAAAAATTGAAAAATCTTAGGGTGTGTTTGGTACGCGCGTTTTTCATTTTCATTTTCTGAAAAACACATGTTTTCTAGAAAATAGAAAATAACCTTTTGTCATTCTCTGTTTTTCTAGAAAACACTGTCTATTTTTTTAAAAAACATGCACGAAAAACGCAAACCAAACACCATTTTTCAGAAAACGTGCATTTTTCAAAAAATGAAAATGAAAAACCTGTGTACCAAACGTACCCTTAATAATTCCACGCCGAGATTCTCAAGACAACTCCTTGAGTACAAGTCTCTCATTCAGAAGTTACTAGCCATGAGCGAAGAAGAGGGATCAAGAGGAAGAGGTAGAGAAGCACACAAGGGAGAGTTTTCTCCCTTGTGGTGGTCACGGCAACAAGGGGAAGGGCTTCCCCTTGTTGGCGGCGACAAAGAGAGAGGGGAAAGGGAGAGGAGAAGAGAAATTGGGTTAAGATTTTTCAAAAACCTTACAAGGCAATTAATGATCTCATGTGTATAATTTTCTCTCAACCATATTAATATATAACCCTCATTAATGAGTTAGATTAGAAAGACTAAATCTAATCCATTATCCCTTAACCAAAAATTAGCCCATTAACCCTTTGGTTTGGTTCATAACTAAACCAAATTGGTTCATGACTAATTCATGATTAAATCAAATATGGTCCAACTCTTCCATAAGATATGTGGCCCATCCTTCCATTGTGACAAATATTTCTATATTTGTCTTATATATCATCCAACCAAACATTTATTTCTTGATCTAAGAATCCTTTTCTTTAACTTATTTTATGTCTTTTAGAGACTCGTTAGTGCATATAACCCAATAGGTTCCCGATTTATCTTGACCATCTATAATTAACTAGTTAATTATACAATGATCATAAGTGACACCTAGTAGTACATCATGATATCCAATTAGTCGAAAAATCATAGTTGATCTTAGAATTAATTCTAAACCCTTCAGCAGCAACAGTGAGCCGTGCCTTGTTCCTTTCAATCGTCTTATACCCACTTAGTTCAGGACATGGTCATGTGTCTTGTCCCCACTAGGCTGACTACATCACACCTAGCCCAAGTAATACTTCCTCATTCTGCAGATTCAAATTACTCATACGTGTGTACAAGAGTCTCGCACTCTTAACATGTGACGTCCTTCCTCGTCTCCACGCAAGGAGTAGTGAATCCTTTGTGGGATATCCAAACACCTTCGGGTACTTCAACTTATACCCAATCATCTCGGGTCCATACCTCAATGAGATGTTTGCTTAAGATGTCAAAGTATAAGTCTTCATGACCAAGATGACTTGTATACCTCAAGTCGAAGGAAACTTGCACTCGTGCTGCAGCAAGAACTTCACAAACATTATATATATATATATATATATATATACATATATATATATATATATGAAGAGAACCATATGAAGTCTTACAACGAGTCACTCCAATGAACTAGTTACCATAACTAGCATCAACATCCCAATGTCTCCAGCCAGTGAGAAAATAGCTGCCTGGTCGAACCAAGGAGTATAACTCATGCTAGTCTTATAGAATTGATGATGTCTGAATGCATCAATTCGACGACTAGGGAAATTTTAATATATTCATAATTGCATATGTAGAGATAACACTAGTTGTGATTCAATCACAAATTCTCTCATGCTATGAATTATATTACAGACATTTAGTAAATGAATTTAAGACAATTAAACATATAATATGCACTCAAATAGTGAATCTATACTTATCAAATAAATAGAAAAAATAGTAAGACGATTGCCTTAGGACATCCATTAAATTCTAACACTCCGACTTGGCCTAATGCCAATCGCAACGGTGTCCTAAATCGTAAGCTCAGACGTAACTCTCAAACTTACTTTGTGGTAGAGCATTTGTCAAAGGATCCACTAGATTTCTTTTAGTGGGAATTTTTTTGAGTTGTATTTCTTTCCTTTTAATGATCTCCCTGATCAGATGATAACGATGAAGCACATGTTTTGATCACTGATGAGACATCGGTTCTTTTGCTTGTGCAATGACTCCAGTGTTGTTGCAGTAAATAGGTAATGCTTCAACAATGGATGGTACCACTCCAAGTTCAGTAACAAACTTCTTGATCCAAACCGCTTCCTTTGTTGCTTCCGAAGCTGCAATGTATTTCACCTCACAGGTAGAATCTGCAACAGTGTCTTGCTTGGAACTTTTCTAATTAACTGTGCCTCCATTTAATATGAATATGAATCCAAATTGGGACACGGAGTCATCCTTGTCCGTCTGGAAATTAGCATCTGTATATCCGCATATGGTCATACCACCATCTCCATAAACTAAGAACATATCATTTGTTCTTCTTAAGTACTTAAGGATCATCTTGATAGCTACCCAATGATCTATTCCTAGATTCTGGATTAGACTAGTATCTGCTCGTAACACTTAGAGCATATGATACATTAGGTATTGTACATAATATAACATACTTGATAGATCCTATTGCGTACATATAAGGTATCTTATCCATACAAATCCTCTCATCTTCTGTGTGTGGGCACATAGACTTCGAAAGTTGAATTCTATGCCTCATAGATATGAAACCTTTCTTAGATTCAGACATACTTATCCATTTTAGTACTCTGTCTATATATGTCGACTGTGAAAGACCAAGCAATATTTTCGATCTATCTCTATAGATTTTCATCCCAAGGATGTAAGTTATTTCTCTCATGTCTTTCATGGAGAACGTATTAGACAGCCAAACTTTAACTGACTATAGAACTGACACAACGTTTCCTATAAGCAGTATATCATTAATATATAATATTAGGAATACGACTACACTCTTACTAACCTTTTGATACATACAAGGTTCCTCTGGATTTTGTAAGAAATCAAACTATTTGATCCCTCATCAAAATAGATATTCCAACTCCTGGATGCTTGCTTTAGTCCATAAATGGACCGTTGAAGCTTGCATACTTTATTCTTATTGACAGATGTGAAACCTTCGGGCTATGTCATATACACATTCTCGAGTAAATTTCCATTAAGGAAAGCTGCTTGCACATCTATCTGTCATATCTCATAATCATGATGAGCTGATATGACCAAGAGTATCCGAATGGAATTAAGCATGACCACCGGTGAGAAAGTTTCGTCATAGTCAATGCCTTGCCTTTGACGATAGCCTTTTGCCACCAACCTTGCCTTTTAGGTAATAATATTACCATCCATGTTGTTTTTTTTCTTGAAAACCCATTTGTACCCTATAGGTGTAATGCCTTCATGTGGGTCCACCAAGTTCCAAACTTGATTTTCATAGATGGAATCCATTTTTGACTTCATGGTTATAAGCTACTTGTACTTTTCAAAACTATTCAGAGCCTCTTCATAATCAGTAGGTTCCTCATCCTCAATGAATAACACATCATTCAATTCTTTTACAAGAGATCCATATCTCTTAGGAATATTGCGTGTCCTACCTGATCTACGAGGAGGTTGTGTCATAATTCGTTGTGGTTCTTGTCTAGGTATCTCATTAGTGTTTATTAGAGTCTCTTGAACTTCATCAAGTTCAACCATAGTCCCACTTGCTTTCTGTAAGAGAAATTCTTTCTCTAGGAAGGTAGCATGCATTGAAACAAATACGTTTTGTTCCAAGGGGTGATAGAATTTGTAACCCTTAGTTTCCTTAGGGTATCTAATAAATAAACATTTATCAGATTTGATGTCCAACTTGTCTGATATAGTCCTCTTCACATAAGCAAGACACCCTCATATCTTTAAATAAGATATGAGAAGTTTTTACTAATCCATACCTCCTATGGAATAATTGAGATTGCCTTCGTCGGGACTCTGTTTAGCAAGTAAACAACTATCATGAGTGCATAACCCCAAAAGGTCTTGGGAAAATCTGCACGATCTATCAATGATCTAACCATGTTTAACAAGGTTCGATTATACCTTTCTGATACACCATTATATTGTAGCGTATAAGGCGGAGTCCATTGAGACAATATATCATTGTCTCTTTGATAATCTAGAAACTCTTGCCTTAAATATTCACCACCTCGATCGCATCGAATTATCTTAATATTTTTATCAAGTTGTTTCTCTACTTCACTTCTAAATTCTCTAAACTTTTCAAAGGTTTCAGACCTGTGTTTCATTAGATACATATACCCATAATGAGAGTGATCATCAATGAAAGTAATGAAGTAGCTATAACCTCCTAATGCATGAGTTGTCATTGGTTCACATACATCGGTATGTACAAGCCCAAGTAACTCATCAACTCATTCACCCTTTTGAGAAAAATATAATTTTGTTATCTTGCCTTATAAATATGAATCACATGTATCAAATGTATCTAATTCAAATGATTCAAGAACTACAATCTTTTGCAATTCGGACATGCGTTTCTTGCTTATATGGCCAAGGTGACAATGCCACGAGTAAAAGGTTAATTGATTATCTATTCGGGCGTGTTTATTGCTCTTTTCGATATTGAGTATACCACTAGATATATCTAACGTGTAGATGCTATTGCATAAAGTTTCAATGCCATAAAGTACGCCATTTAAGGTTATATAACAACAATTATTACTAAAAGTTAAATGAGATCCTTTTCTATTTAAGCAAGAAAAAGAAATAATGTTCTTTATTAATACTGGAACAAAATAATAATTATCTAGTTCTAAGATTAGGAAGCTTTAACAAGTATGTTCTGATGGCGACTGCAGAAACTTTTACTCCATTCCCAACTCGCAGACTTATTTCTCCCTTGATGAGTCTTCTACTATTTCTTAGCCCCTGTATGTCATTACATATATGTGAGCAACACTAAGTATCCAAAATCCAAGTGTATGAGGAAATAACATGACAATCAATAACAAAAATACCTGAGGAGGATGGGGTATCAGATGCCTTATTCTTCTTCACGGACTCAAGATAGATCTTGCAGTTTCTTTGCTAGTGTCCCATCTTGCCACAATGATGATATGAGCCCTTTTGTGACGGTTCTACTGTCTTGGCCTTTTTGCTCTTCTCTTTAGTCTGATGTTTTGGCTTCCTCTTAGAACCTTTCTTGGAGGAGTCTACTAACATCACAATTTTCTGTTCACCCTTAATAGAAGGCTCCACAGTCTTGAGCATATTTATCATCTCGGGGATGGTCGATTCCAAATTGTTCATCTGATAGTTTATCACAAATTGGGAATGACTTTTCAGTAAACTATGTAGAATTAGGTCAATACTTAACTCATGATCCATCGTAAAACCGAGTGATGCTAAACGTTCTATGTGTTAGAGTGTATACTAAAAGTCTAGCTTTTTGTATAAACATTTAAGAATCACATTGGTCAAATGTCTACATTTATGTTAAGTGTAGTTGTTCAATTAATTTATATTGTAGATAACATGGTGTGTGGTGTCACACACAGAATATCATGTTATCAGTTCCTTATAAATTATAAACAGTAGCTTACGACTAAGATGGATAGGAACAAACCATTGGAATAGTGTAGTGTAATTTGGTATTAGTTTATCTTGACTATAAAATTATACTAGTACACTTTGAGTGTATTGAGTAGGACCATTTAAGGTAAGTTCTTTTTATACTGACTTAGTAAAAGAACAAGACCTTTGTTATTATGGAAGTGTGTACTCTTAATCCTGATATAATAACAAGCACATGCACTTAGTACTTATTTCTTTGACTTATCAAAAGGTGAGATTTAGCTCGATAAATCAAAAGGTCCGATAGTTGGAAAATAATATTATTTATAGTGTGTGTTGTTGATTATAGAAGGAAACTGTGTCCTATTAATCTAGGTTGATAATATCCCAAGGAGTGCTCATAAGGATTGTCATGTAAACCCTGCAGGTGGACTTAGTCCGACATGATGATAAGGTTGAGTGGTACTACTATTGGACTAAGATATTAATTAAAGTGAGTTGTCAGTAACTCATTTAATTAGTGGGCATTCGACATCTTAAACACAGGGAGATTAAAACACTCATAGTAAGAAGGAGCCCAAAATGTAATTTGAGATTGGTGCGGTAGTTCAATAATAATTCTTTAGTGGTATGAATTATTATTGATGAATTTAAGTTAGGTATTCGGGACGAACACGGAAAGCTTAATTTCATCAGGAGACCAAAACTAATTTCTCCTCTCGATCTTTATTATAACCTCAATAAAATCTTGTATCCACCTAAGCCCATCTTCTAGTCCATACGTTGACGTTGCTATCCAAGGTTGGTTCTCAACTCTGATGTGTCAACGTTTGAGAGCTTTGAAATGCAAAGCTTTGAAAAAAACGTTGAAGAAGTTTTGAAAAGCAAAGCTTTGAAAAAAAAATGTTGAAGCTTTGGGAAGTTTTTACCAACGTTGATGTGTCAACGTGGAGGAGCTTCTCACGTTGAAGCTTTGAGAAATTTATTAGCAACGTTGATGTGTCAACGTGAAGAAGTTTTGAGAAATTTAAAAGCAAGTTTTGATTTGTTAACGTTTTGTTAGCAAGTTTGAAAAGCTTGCTTGCCAAGCTTGATGTGTCCACGTTAGAGCATATGGCCGGTCATATTATAAAAAGAGATGTTTTATTTTTATTTATTTATTTATTTTTAAATCTCTTCTATGTTTTAAAGAGAAATTTTAAATTTTAAAATTTTCCTTTTTTATAATTGGCCACATGATTTTAAAAGAAAAGTTTTTAATTAATCTTTCCTTTTGTGTAGTTGTCTACAATGTTTAAAAGAGAGAGATTAATTTTTGATAAAACTTTTTTTTTTTGTAATCATGATTTAAAAGAGAAGTTTTAATTAATCTTTCCTTTTTTGTAGTTGTCTACATAGTTAAAAGAGAGAGATTAATTTTAAAACTTTTTCTTTTGTTGCCATAGACAATAGGAAATTTAACAGAGAGAGATTTTAATTGTTATTAAAATTTTCTTTTTTTGCCAAGACCAAAGATTATAAAAGAGAGGGAGAGGGTGCCTCATAGGAGATAACCCTTAGGCTTTCTCCTCTCTTCCTTGGTGTGGCTGGCTCTCCTTATGCTTCTCCCTTTTCCTTGGTGGTCGGCCATGACTTCTTTCCCTTCTTTTTGTTTTCTTCTCTTAGGTCGGCGGCACCTTTCCTCTTGTTTCCTTTTCTTTTGCTTCCTTAGTGTCGGCGGCATCAAGGCTTTGAAAACCTTGTGGCTGGTTGCTTAGAGAGGAAGAAGAAGAAGAGGAGAAGCACATGGTGGTCGGTTGTTTGGAGAAGAAGAAGAGAAGGAAATTTCCTATTTTGGCATCGCTTGGTGGCTAGAGATTTTTGAGAAGAATAAGTGGCTTGGGTGGTTTCATCTTGGAAGATCGTCAACCACACGACGTCCAAGAGAAGGAAAGGAATACAACAGAAGATTAAGAGATTGTTACATACAAAGAAAGATATAACTATTAATACTTTTCCGCATCATACTAGTTTTCTTTGTACGAATTCCAAACACAAGAGACATAGGATTCTAGATTTTTGGATTAGATATTCGAAGTTGTGTTTCTTTTATTTTATTTTGATCTTGTGATTCGATTGTTCTTTTTGGTTAAACCTAATGTTATTTTAGGAAATTAAATATTGAATTTCGTTAAGAGGCTTTGTCGAGGTAGTGGTGGATGTTCCCATACCCAAGAAGGTCATGTTCCTCGCCATGTTTGACCTGGGAGCCAATTTTCGAAATTGATATTTAATTGAATTTATAATATGGGTGGATTTGAATCAATAATGTTAAGTTCTGTTTGCGATCCAAGTCTAAACCATTAAGAACAGATAAGTTAAATTTGGAATCAATAATGTTAAGTTCCGTTTGCGATTCCGAATTTAATTTCTAAATAACATAATAGGTTGTTAGGAAAGGTTTGACACTTGTACAAATTTTTGTACAGTGGGACCTGTACAATCTTCCTAGGACCAACCAACACTATGTAGTCATTCATCCTTAATACATATTGTACCGCAGACAAACCCTCCTACATCTTTGAGCAAAAGAGAAGCTTGGAGACCTCGAACCTTTCAGATCTAGCTTGCTCATCAAATAGCTCATGAAGATGATAGACAATATCATAAGCATCCAAATGCTCATGTTGTTCTATAATTCAGGAGTCATAACGGCTAGCATGATGCAAGTAGCAAGTACAGAATCATTCTTATGTTTCTAAAGGGCCAACAGTTGGCCCGTAGTTGTATTGACATCAAGACTGGTGGAAAGAGGCTGATCAAGGATATAAACTAGCTTCTCAGCTTTGAGAACAATTCTCAAATTTTGAAACCAGTCCAAGAAGTTCAGCCTAGTAAATTTGTTCGAGTCCAAAATCGAACGCAGATTAACAAAAGTCATAATTAAATGATTAACCGAGAAATAAAAAATGAGAATGTATAAGAGACATGATTTTATTTATGTAAACAATTTACATAAAAGTTTGCTTATTTTTCAAATTCAAATACCCTTATTTTGAATTCGGGAGATGGTAGGTTTTCTCTAAGTGGGTTGATATCCACCATAGATAAGAATAACCTTGACTTGCTATAGCAGTATATAACATATTTACCGATTGCATATCACTTATATGCAACTATCATATTATGCTAGCAACTAATTGATCTTCGTATAAATTGTAACAACCCAAATTTCCTCAATTAGAGTCCTAAAAGTAATTTAAAAATATTTAAAAATGCTATAGAAATATTCTAGGGATTTTTAGAAATTTTTAGAGTATTTTTATGTAATTTTTGGAGGTCGTTTGGTATTTTTACTAAACGAAGGAAGTTTCGACAAAAAAATGTCCAAGCCGAGAATTGAACCCACGACCTTTGATTCGGTCAAAACCCGGCTAACCAAGTGGGCAAACGTATTTTTCTGTTTAGAAAAGGTAGCGAATTTATTTAAGATAGTTAACAGAATATTGGATTATAAAAGGGATCAGTTGATCTTGGATTTGTCTGTTTAAAAAAGGTAGCGAATTTATTTAAGATAGTTAACAGAATATTATAAAAGGGATAAGTTGATGTTGGATTTGTCTGTTTAGAAAAAGTAACGAATTTATTTAAGATAGTTAGCAGAATATTGGATTATAAAAGGGATAAGTTGATGTTGGATTTGTCTGTTTAGAAAAGGTAGCGAATTTATTTAAGATAATTAATAGAATATTAGATTATAAAAAGGATAAGTTGATGTTGGATTTGTCTGTTTAGAAAAGATAGAGAATTTATTTAAGGAGTTAATAAAAATATTAAGTTATAAAAAGGGATAAGTTAATGCTCTATTTTCCCGTGACTTAAACCATTCTCTCCTTCTCTTCTGCGTACGATGGCGGAGCTCGGGCAGAAAACGAAAGGGAGTTAGGGCATCATCTCCGGCGATCGGCCAAGGTCCTAGAAGCCCTTTTTGTTCGGTTGTGAGTCCAAGAATTAAGGTAAGTGCTTCTCACCTACAATAGGAGTAGTTTCAGACCTTTGTTCTTCTTGAATTCGAAGCATGAGAAGCGCTTATAGTGCAGATTTTTAATTAAGCCTATAGTGCATATTTTAATTAAGCTTATAGTGCAGATTTTTATGTATACTTATAGTGCAGATTTTAATTAAGCTTGTAGTGCAGATTTTTAATTAAGCTTATAGTGCAGATTTTTAATTAAGCTTATAGTGCAGAATTTTGATTAAGCTTATAGTGCAGAATTTTGATTAAGTTTGTAGGCAGATTTGATTAAGCTTGTATGCAGATTTAGTTTTAGTGCAGTTCAATAAGCATTTCAGTACAATTCTATTAAGTATTTCCATGCAATTCTGTTAGGCATTTCAGTGCAGAGTTAATAAGCATTTTAGTGCAGTTTTGTATGAGACATCTTTTTAATAGAGGTATTAACAAGTATAAGCAAGATAAAGAAAAGAAAGAAAAAGGCCAAGGCCTTAAGTAGATCCCAAAGTCAAGACTTTAGGGATTTTGGCACACAAGGTGCTTGTTAAAATGCCAAAGCATTTAAAGAAGAAATAATTAAGATAATAAAGTATTTTACGTTTTAAGAGGCTAGTACCCGACTTCCGAGGTTGTCGTTAAACAAATCCAGGTGTCCAATTCCGAGGTCTTGGCTCTGGTAGACCGAGGTCTGCTCTTTTAGGATTGGTGGCTTGCTACCCCAACCTATTAGGGAACGCGCATAAGATGGTACTACGCCTGGGCCCAAGAAGAAAGTTGATTATTATTTTGAAGTATTAAAGTATAAGTTTTTAAACAAGTGAAATAATATTCAGAAAGTGTTTAAAATTCAGCAAGATTAGGCTAGCATGATTGTATAGATTTGTTTTACACGTTTAGCATTTCAGTATATTTCTTTTGCTTGTAGATGAGCATGAGTAGTTTTCCTTTTGAGCATTCAGCTTTTAGATTTCAGTATATTCACATGCATATTCGAGTTTTGTGAGTTAGATAGCGCTTACTACGCAATTTTGCTTATAGTTGTATTTCCTCTTACTGCATATAAAGGAAAGGAAAAGTTATAGCAAAGGAAGGTGACAAGGAGGTGCGGATGGATGTGTGATGCCTGGACTATAGAAGCCTTGGGATTTAGCATAAAAATTTAGTAAGATTGCCATTTATTAACAAAGAGTTGAGTAGAATGTATTAGATGAGTCATTTAGTCTTCCGCTGCTAGTTAATTGTATGTTTTGAGTTTTCCGAGAGTTTTAGGAATTACTATCAACATGTGAACAAGGATAGTTAAGTAAAGTTAGTAGTCCAGTAGCGCTCCGCCCTCACAGTCCAGTAGTGAGGAGGGTGTGGTGTTACATAAACATCGGGTTGTTAACACATTAACAAGTATACATCAAATACAGATCACCCAACTTCACCTCTATCCTCATGATCATGGCTTCGACACAACAAATCAACGTTTCAAGTTTAAAACCAACCCGTTAATCATGAGATTGCATCTCTATGGTTTGAACATGTTTAATTTCAAGTTGAGATTGACTTTGGCTAACAACTCAAACAAGAACTTAAACTCTGGTTCTAACCATATTAACGGAAGGTGTAGGTTTTAATATTGAGTAAGGGATTTATGTCTCATCTACATCATGCAAAATTCTATCTTCATGACATTACATGCATGACATAAATGATGACATGTCACATTGCACGCATGACATAATTGATGACATGACACATCACACAAATGACATAGCATAACACATTATACATATATGTAATCACATCACACGCATGACAAAATCTAATCATGTCATAATTAATGCATCTACATGGCATGTAATATGTTATGTTTACGGTATAAATTTACATATGTTATAATTCTATTTTGGAAATAAAAATATATTATAAATATGATTTTAATAAATCAAGATTTATCTAATCAAATTAGGAAATCAATTTCCAAATTTAATTAACATATCTCATCTATAATCTTTCTATAAATTAAGAATCTTTAATTATTTTAGAAACAAATTTTCAAATTAATTTCATAACCATTTAAGAAATAAATAATTAACATTTCTTAATTTATTACAGAATAATTTAAATCTAGATTTTTTGTGATTTTTCAAATCTTTCCGAATTTGGTATTTTCTCACAATTTAAGAAACTTTCCAAAAATAGAATATTTTATTAAATCTGAAAATTTTAAAAAATATTAATTCTATAATTTAATTTAGAATATCTGGATTTTTTATGATTTTTAAAATCTTTCTAAATGTAGTATTTTCTAACAATTTATGAAACTTTCAAAAAATGAAAAAAAAATTTATAAATCTGAAAATTTCAGAAAAGATTAATTCTATAATTTAATTTAGAATATCTCATATTTGATTTTTTTTTTTATATTTCAGAATTTTTTCATATTTGATATTACCTAACAAATTAGATTTTTTTTTAAAGCAATAATTTTTCTTAAAATTTTAAAAAAAATACATAAATGATAATTTCTAAATTAAAAGAATATTTTTAAATTTAATTTTTCAAAATTATATTAGAAACTTTCCAAAAATAGAATTTCCTAACAGTTTAAGAAACTTTCCAAAAATTAAAAATCTTAATAATTCTAGAAAAATTTCAAAATTAATTACAATACAAATTACGAATCGTAAAATAATTTTACAATCATGTTGAAGGACGATCAGACTCTGATACCACTGTGGGGATATGCCTGATGCGGTGTGTATAAAAACACATTTTGTAAACATGCGCAGCGGAAAATAAAATAATATTAATTCCTAAATTATTACTTCACATGCATCACACACATACAAGGATACAACATGACAAAGATGATCGCATAATTAAATTTTTACGGAAAGTAAATTTACGCTAGGTGTACCTTACGGATGTCCTGTAATGAGAAGGGCATTAACCGTAGTGACGTTGTCGAACCTCGCCTCTATTCGTATCTACGCCTAGCTCCTCAAGACAACTCCTTGAGTACAAGCCTCTCATTCGGAAGTTACTAGCCATGAGCGAAGAAGAGGGATCAAGAGGAAGAGGTAGAGAAGCACATAAGGGAGAGTTTTCTCTCTTGTGGTGGTCACGACAACAAGGGGAAGGGCTTCCCCTTGTTAGCGACGACAAAGAGAGAGGGACAGGAGAAGATAAATTGGGTTAAGGTTTTTCAAAAACCTTACAAGTCAATTAATGATCTCATGTGCATAATTTTCTCTAAACCATATCAATATATAACCCTCATTAATGAGTTGGATTAGAAAGCCCAAATCCAACCCATTATCCCTTAACCAAAAATTAACCCATTAACCTTTTGGTTTGGTTGACAACTAAACCAAGTTGGTTCATGACTAATTCATGATTAAACCAAATATGGTCCAACTCTTCTATAAGTGATGTGGCTCATCCACGCTTCCATTGCGATAAATATTTCCATATTTGTCTTATGTATAGTTCAACCAAACATTTATCTCATGATTTAAGAATACAATTTTTTTAACTTGTTTTACGTCTTTTAGAGATTCGTTAGTGCGTGTGATTCAATAGGTTCCCGATTTATCTTGGCCATCCATAATTAACTACTTAATTATAGAACGATCATGAGTGGCATCTAGTAGTACATTATGATCCCCAGTTAGTTGGAAAATCATAGTTGATCTTAGAATTAATTCTAAACCCTTCGGCAACTACAGTGAATCATGCCTTGTTCCTTTCACTCGTCTTATACCCACTTGGTTCGAAACATGGTCTATGTGTCTTGTCCGCACTAGGCTAACTATGTCACATCTATCCCAAGTAATACTTTCTCGTTCTATGGATTCAAATTACTCATACATGTGTATAAGAGTCTCACACTCTTAACATGTGATGATTTGTCCAAAGACTTTGAGTAATACTCCTAATGAGTGGCCATAGGGTATACGTCTCCTCACAAGGAGCGGTGAATCCTTTGTGGGCTATTCAAACACCTTCGAGCACTTCAACTTATACCCAATCATCCTGGGTCCACACCTCAATGATATGTTTGCTTAAGATGTCAAATTATAAGTCTCCATGACCAAGATGACTTATATACCTCAAGTCGAAGGAAACTTGCACTCGTGCTGCAGTAAGAACTTCACATATATATTTATATATATGTAGAGAACCATATGAAGTCTTACAGCTAGTCATTCCAATGAACTAGTTACCATAACCAGCATCCACGTTTAACTCTCGACATCCTAATATCTCCAGCCAGTGAGAAAACAGTTGCTTGCCCGAACCAAGGAGTATAACCCGTGCTAATCTTACAAAATTGATGATGTCCGAATGCATTAATTCGACAACTAGAGAAATTTCAATATATTCATAATTGTACATGTAAAGATAATTACTAGTTGTGATCCAATCACAAATTCTCTCATGCTATGAATTATATTACGACCATTCAATAAATAAGTTTAAAACAATAAAACATATAATATGCACTCAAATAGTGAATCTATAATTATCAAATAAATAGAAAAAATCGTAAGGCATTTGCCTTAAGACATCCCTCAAATTCTACATAACATCCCTTTATAGAGGAAATTTATCCTTCAAACCCATGGTACATACCCACTGTGGGCGACCCTCACAAGGTAAATGATTGGAGGAGCCGAAAGTGATCCGGGCACCCCACCTTGTCAAGGTCGCCCACAGTGAGTGTGCAAGCTAATAGTGCTCTCTCTATCTATATATATAATCTAAGGTTCTTTTTGTAAGTACCCTGTGTTGGTTTTGATGTGGTCAACTAAGTTAAGGTAGGCTTTGTGTATTTGATGTCTTACATCTGAGTGTGTATGGACTTAAGAACATAAAAAATCAAGCAAAAGACACAGCGGACAAGAAGGATGACACGGAAATCAAATCGACGGACTCGGTGTATCCAATGGATGAGAAGCTATGGAAGAGTACACCAGTGAAGCGAGAAGAACACGCCCGACACTTCAGATGAATGAGGAGCCGAAGTGGAAGATTGCTCAAGGAGAAGACTGATCTGGGTGCCGAGAACATCTAGTCCAGGCATCCGGACCACCAAGGCACTGAACAGGCGCCTCGTCGCTGTGGATCACTTTCAGGTCTATGTCAGCAATGGCCCGGATGCCCGAATCAGTCCAAATGTTCGAACATGGATAAACCTTTATCCTAGCGTTGTTGCGAAGCAGTTGCGGAGAGATAGAATTTGCCATGCTCGAGGCACCCGGATCACCACCCAGGCACTCAGAGTCCACCATGTTAGCAACGGATAGACTTGACCAGAGCACTATAAATAGAGTTCTGGTTCACTTAGTTTCAAAACAACACTTTCTCTGTACTCGAATCTTCTATTATGTTCTTCATTGTTTTGGCTATCAACGTTTTGTTCAAGGTTTCCCCACTTCTGATTTGTGTTGAAGAAGGAGTTTAGTAAACGTGCTTCATTTGTATTGGATTAGCAACCTCTCCGGTTGCAAACTAAGTAAATCGTTTTTGTCTTGTACTTTCTTTTATGCAGTTTAATTTTGTTTATTAAAGTGTTCTTATTACCCAACATCAAAAGAAAGAGAAAGGTATTTTGGTTTTCACTGCAGAGCTATTCACTCCTCTCTAGCCGACCATCAAAGGATCAACAATTGATATCAAAATCTGAAACGCTCTAGAAGGACTAATTGCCTACTAAAGTAAGGAGACGATGGCTGGACCATACTTGTCAAAGTTCAAGGGGGAGTTCACACACTGGAAACGACGAATGTAGGTATTTCTAAAAACTTATTTTGAAATACTTTTAATAATTAAGTACGATTTTGTAGTTCCCAATGATCAATAAGGAGATGAAAAAAAAGAATACCTTTGGACGAAGACGGAGCAAAATGACTTCGTAGCTAACAGTAGAGCGAAATACCACCTACTAAGTGTATTACCGCCTTAAGAAGTCAACCGCATTGGAAGTTGCACCTCAGCTAAAGATCGCTGGGAGAAATTTCTAGAGCTCCATGAAGGCAGATCTGAAGCGAAGCTTGCATGATGGGACATTCTTCGAAGCAATCTAACAAACCTTTGTTTGGAAAAAGGTGAGATGGTGACTCAACTACACGTGAAGATCAAGGAGCTGATCATCAGACTGATCTTGGTGAAATGGTAACCGATTGGGGCTCAGTTTGCTATGCACTCAACGTCTTTCTCAAAACTCCAGAGTGGACCTCAATCATAGACGTGCATTATATATCAAAAGATCTAGAGGTAAGTATGCTAGAAGGTCTTTTTCCAACATTAGAATTATATGAATAGATGTGTAGGTACAAAAAAAGAGTCAAGTCAAAACCTGACACTAAGAGCCAATAAAAAGGATGAACCCGAGTCAAACTTAAATCTTAATGTAGACCAAGAAGCATATATGGTAAGAAAGTTTAAAAAGTTTTTTAAATCTAACAAGTTTAAAGAAATACAGACTAAGAAAAATCCAAGGAGCAAATGAAAGGTTCGATGCTACAATTGTCAAAAAGAAGGACACATCAAGAATGATTGTCCAGAGCTCAAGAAGGAGAAAGATAAAGGGGCCAAACGAAACACAAGAATCTCAAGGCCACTTGGTATGAAAGTTCTTTATCCGAATCTGAGATAAAAGTGTATGTTGGACTGACACTGATGGCTAGCCATGAAGAACCAAGTAACTCGGAAGCTAGCATCGATGAAGGGGGGCCACATCAAAAGAATGCAGCGATGAAGGTGGAGAATTCAGTTTTGGATCCGATTTGGTAAGTGAGGTTTGTCTTTTATCTCTTGATCAGTTATATTTTGAAATAAAATCTATATCTAAGTTGATGTGTAAACTGAAAACGAAAAATGACAAATTGAAAAAAAACCTAGATATGAAAATAATCTTAGCAAAATCCTATTTATTAGAAGATTTCGACAAATTAAAAATTGAAAATGCTAAGTTAAAAGAAACATTAGAACAATTATCAAAGGGTAATGCATATTCACATATTCAAAATTTTAGAAACTTTCAAAACCTGAATTAGTATTTCAGATATCATAAGAGTCTAATTGTAAAAATATCATAAAAATTTATTTCTAGAAAATATCTTGTCAATCTAGTAGATAGAAGAAACCTATATTGAGTTCCAAAATCATGTCTAGTTTAAATTTTTTAAAAATTAATTGATTTGCTAGACTAGGAATTGCTTCAGTTAGAAAAATATTTTTTCGTGCAAATTTTATTTTAGAATTTTTTATTCAAATTTTTCCAGTGACAATACATCCTCTGTTATAATAATTTTTTTTTAGAATTTTTTGAGAATTAATAAATTTTCTATAAAATTTTTACCAAAATATTAATTTTTAATATTAAAAATTCTCAAAAAGTAAATCTTTGAAAAAAATTTTCTACCAAAATAATTTCTATTTTACATATTAAAACATTATAAAATTTTTCGAGCTCAAAATTTATTTTTAAACATTTTTTTGAAAATTATGTCTTTTTTATAAAATAATTTATTTTTACTGATATTAATTATGGTTATCATGAAAATTCTATCACAGATTATTGTGTTTAATAGTGAAAAAATTCAAAAAATTTCAAATATTAAAAGCATTTTTTTATTTTTTTTTAAATTAGAAAAATTCAGATTTTAAAAAAATAATTTTCATAATTCTTCTAAAAACTTGTCACTGTTTATGTAACCCTGAGAATATTTTTTCCAATTTATTTTTAATATTTTCCTCTATTTTTAATGTGATTAATGGGGAATAACTAAGATTAAGTATAGGAGAGGTACAATTTAATTTTTTTTTATCAATTGCTTTAATTTGCAAATTAAATGTTCTAATTTGCATAATCATTTAGTTTACTTTTGGTTTAATATTAAACTTAACTTGGGTTGATTCACATAAAAAAGAAAGAGATTGTAAATACCCCGTGTTAATTTTGATATGATTAACCAAATTAAGGTTGACTCTGCGTATTTGATGTATTGCATTTGAGTGTGCAGAGACTTAGGAATTGAAGAAGTAGAATGGAAGATGCAGCAGATGAAAATGATGATACAAAAATCGAGTTGATGGATTCGATGCATCCGAAGGGCAAGAAGATGCATAAGAATACACTGATAGAGCGAGAAAAAAAAGCGCAGTACTTTCGAGGGACGAGAAGTGATAAACTATGTGTTATACCATAATTGATAATAATTTAAGTATTAAACCCCTTTATATTAATGTAGTATAGAGATAACTCGAGTCAACTTTCATAAGGAATGTAAATAGTGAAGATAGGCTTAGGATCAATTTATTAAGAATTGGGGTTTGAGTTTTAGATTTCTGACGCTAAAAATGAGAAATAAAAATCTAACTTTAGGGAAATCACTAAACTACAAACATGAAAGAAATGGCAGCAGATGACGTAATGCACTAACATAATTGTGAACATACTAAGCTACAACCATGAATGAATTCATAAAATTACAACGTAAACATTTTTAACCTAATCTAATCTAGGTGCATTCCAACCAAATATCCATCATCACTCAGCAAAACAAGACATAACAAGAATTGCAAGACTTTGAATCAATGTAAGGAACAGTTCATCAAACATAATGAGTGTGAATCAACTAAGCCCAAGTGAATGCAATCCTAACAAGGGAATGATAATCAACACTCCACGAATAACAATCAACACCGGCAAAAGTCATCAAGCATCAAATCACATGAAAAATTAACCCAACACAAGGAAATCTTGTTGCAGATGAATGGAGGTTGCTCTGAATGCTGCGAATTCGTTGATTGGAGATTAACGAAGGCTATGGATGACTGTGGAATGGAAGACATCGGTTGTGTCCAGATTGGAGACGTGGAAGTGTTGTCCCGAATGTTGGAGAGGTTCTGCTTGATGGAAGAAAAAGAACTGCGAATCTTCGGGTGGAAAGGCTGTGGCCGGATCTGGATGGAGCTGTGTGCTGTGGTAGAAGGATGGCGAAGGCCGGAGAGAGGGAAGCCCCTTTCCTCGGTGTGCAGATGATGAAGGAAGGAAGCAGGCGGCTTCGGGGAAGGCGTCGATCACGCGAGGGCAAGGTGGAATAAGCTTGAATCTATGGAAGTGGCTGGTGGATGTATGACGACTGGAGGGAGGGAAGCCCCTTTCCTCCAGTGGTGGTGGAGATGACTCAAGGGTCGGGTGTGAGGAGAAAAAGATGAAATCCCCGATCGGGCCGAAGGAAGAACAATCTATTGTGCTTCGTCCAATATGCTTCTCATTGAATTTGAATGGACGGCTGAGGTTCTTCCAGATCTGATCGAATGACTGGATCAGTTCATAATCGGATTAAAGACCTCATATCTTAATCAATGGTTGTTATCTATTATCCCTTGATTTGATGGACCAAATCTCATGAATGAATGAATTAGATTTGCTCTTGATCTTGGATGAACCATCCAAATTACTCATGAGTTTGGTATTCTAATTTTAATCCAAATTTGAACTCAATATACGAGAATGTCAAAAAGTATAAAAATAGAAGCCTAAATTCAATGATAAAATGATGATTATTAAGAAGTCAGAGTGGAAGACCGCTCGAGAAGAAGGTCAAAGTTGAGTTCGGGTGAGTTAAACTCTAGAAGGTCGGAGAATCACCCAAACGATCGGAAAAGGTGTCGGACGAGTTAGCACTTGGCTGATTGGTCCCGACACCTAGACCATCTAGTCCAGGTGCCTGGACTGCCAAGGTGTCGAACAGGCACCTCGTCGAAGCCTCATCGCTGTCGATCACTTTTGGATCCACGCCAGCAACAGTCCGAATGCCCAGATCAGTCCAGGCGCCCGGACATGAATAAAACTTTATCCCAGCATCGTTGCGAAGCCATTGTAGAAAGATAGAATTTGTCATGCTAGAGGCACCCGGATCACCATCCAAGTACGCGAAGTCCGCTACGTCAGCAACAAATAGACTTGACTTGAAATGCCCCTAGTTTTTTTTATTCATGTACGTGTCCAAGCATGCAGACGTTGCAAATCATAATTATACTACCATTATACATATTCTCAATTTAACTGAATTATCTGAAATAATAACTACTAGTAGCATTTGATACTGGTCATATGGTCCCAAAACTTATTCCACGAAAGGAAACATTTAGCTATACGAAAATTAAACTAGAAGGTCTTCGGGTTGTACTACCATTGTCCTGAGTTGGCTCGCTGGTCATTGCCTCCTGCCTTATTCGTCTTATTTCCTGAAAAAAAAAGTTATAATCTGTGAGTCGACACATTTAGAATTGCGTTATGCAATAGTTAGTGCCTATAATCTACTGTATTAAGGGATAAGGATTTACCTACTCGCATATTATGGACATGAGCATAGGCGTCGACATAGGCATACGAGCATAAACATGTAAATAAATTAAACATGAAATAGACATAATTATAAGCATATACATAAGCATAGACATAAGCATATATGTATGACACAAACATACACACCAAGGATGAACATAAAGATAATCATCCACATGTAAATAAGCTAAACATAGAAATAAACATGAGCATGTATACATATAGCCATAAACATAACCACGTAGGGTTGGTGAGCTCCAGGGCTAAGGTCACCAGTCACACTCATTCACCTAGGGTTTGGTGAGCTTCCGGGCTAAGGACACCGGTCACACTCAACCACATAAAATTTGGTGAGATCCCGGGCTAAGGACATCGGTCACACTCGACCACGTAGACTTGGTGAGCTCCCGGGCTAAGGACACTGGTCACACTCAGCCATGTAGATTTGGTGAGCTTCCATGCTAAGGACACCGGGCACACTTAACTACGTAGATTTGGTGAGCTCTCGGGCTAAGGACACTGGTCACACTCGACTACGTAGATTTGGTGAGCTCCCGAGCTAAGGATACCGGTCACACTCGACCACATAGATTTGGTGAGCTATTGGGTTAAGGACACCGATCACACTCAGCTACATTCATTATATAAACATGGTCATAAGCATAATCATGCACTTAACATAAACTTAATCACTACTTAAATATGGACATAATCGTAAATCTTAAACATAAGCATGCAAATTCATATCATAAGCTTAAGCATAGACTTATGCATCATCATAGCATGTTCATGTATAGTAACTTAGACATGACATTATCGTAAACGTAAACATAAGCATGCAATTCATAACATAATCTTAAGCATAGACTTATGCATCAATATAACATGAGCATGCATAACAAACTAATATGATGGTAAGGGAATAACATGATCAAGCTCCCTAATACTATGAATAAAACTAACTTTATTAAATCTGAAACATAGGAATTATACAATCCATCTAGAACAACAAGGAAAGTGCCACTTCTAACGGAAAGCAAGTATAAAGATCTAAACATGCTTGTAAGGGAAAGACATGATTTATAAGTTAACTTGTTGAACCCTAAAGATCCAAAACTTGCATCCCATTAATGATTTAATAAGGTTTTAATTTCATAGCATTTGAAATGATGTAAGCTGAAATTTAATTGGTACATATCAAACGAACTAACTTATCAACAATGTTATACAATGAAAGGTCATCAAGGACATGTTTTATGACCTAACTTGTTAAGTCCTAAGGATCCAAAACTATTATCACTTTGATGAGTTGTTAAGGTTACTGATTTCCTAACATTTATTATGATCCAAACCAAAACCAAACTATAACATGTGATATCAAACAAACTAACACATCAACAACATCATTTTCAATGGTCCTACTACATGAAGTGTGAAGATCCCTAATTATTCTCACAGTATTTAGAGGACCTTAAATTCTGATAAAGCATCTTAAAATGTTCTCAATACATTAACCATGAGTTCCCTAATTTTAAGGGTCATCGTATGCATAAAAAAAATGAAGAAACTACATAAAATATTAAAACTACAAACAAGGATCCGATTTCATGAAGTATAGAGAATCCTAAACATTTTCACCAGTAATTAAATGACATTAAATTCAAATTAATTCACCAAAAATATTCTCCATATATTAACCATAAGTTTCCTAATTTTAAGGGGCATTGTATGCATCAAAAGAATAAAGAAACTACATGAAATATTAAAACTACAAATAAGGATTCGATTTCATGAATTATAGAGAATCCTAAAAGTTTTCACCAGTAATTAAATGACATTAAATTTAGATTAATTCACCTAAAATGTTCTCTATACATTAACCATGAGTTCTCTAATTTTAAGGGTCATTGTATACATCAAAAGAATGAATAAACTATATGAAATATTAAAACTACAAACAAGGATCTTATTTCATAAAGTATAGAGAATCCTAAATGTTTTCACTTGTAATTAAATGATATTATATTCAGATTAATTCACCTAAAATGTTCTCCATGCATGTCCCTTAATTTTACATATTATAAGAAGGATTTAAAGCAACTAGAAGGTAAAGAACATGCACAACTTGTAAAGCAAGAACATGATGGACAACCTTTAAAATTTAGTGAGGAAACTATCCTTTCAAGAAAACTGAAATCCTTCATCTATATAAACCCTTTGAAGCTTAGGAAAAAAAATTAAAGAGAGAATATCATGCTCCCCAAAATAGCTAAAAATATCAAACTATGGTACCTGAAATTCACAAACTATAGAAACTAACTAGAGCATTAACAAGGTAGGGAACACGCCTTCAATCCTTGGCTACTAACTCCCTCTTCTTGTCTTCTCTTGGAGCTCTAGAACCGGTGGAGAACAATGGGGAGGGGTGTTAGGATCAATTTGTGCTAGAGGGGGGGGGGAGGGTGAATAGCTCGTCGCGCTCTGATTGGTTGCTTCTTGGTGATGATGTGCAGTGGAATGAACAAGAAACAAGACTCACAACGCTAATACTAGGATTTACTTGGTATCCACCTCAAGAAGAGGTGACTAATCCAAGGATTCACACGCAACACACACTCCACTATGAAAAATACTCCTTTTGGATAACTATCGAAGGTGGAGAAGCCTTGTACAAACTCTCAATACAAGAAGAAAGAAAAGGAAAGCAAATACAAGTGAAATCTTACAAGATTTACAACATGAAACCCTAACCCTAGCTTCTTCTTCTTGTGGAACACCTCTTGACCTTGGAAGTGCAGCAACACTTTGCTCCAAGAAAGCTTCTAGAACTGACGTGAACTACTGAGAGTGATCGTAAGAAGTGGAGAGGAAGATCTGCGGAGGAAGACTCTCGCTAAAGCTTTAACCTGTACAACGTGTTGGATCGAGACGCGCTAGAGGGGGGGGGGGGGGTGAATAGCGCTCGTGACTATTTTATCGATTTAAAACTAAGAGTAGAAACGCAGTGGAAAATAAATGAAAGCACATAGAGACGCAAGTGTTTTACTTCGTTCGGAGCCTATAGCAACTCCTACTCGAAAGCCCGCGGTCCTTGACCGCTTCCGGTGGGCAACAACTATAATATTGGAAAGATTACAATTTGGAGTACAATTAATGCAATAATGAAATTATACCAACGAAAAAGGAGAATGCAGAACTTTGGCGTTGATTCGTTGGAGCAGCAAGGCGTTGTTGAAGTGTATAGAGAAACACACAAGAGCACAGCACTTCTGTTCGAAATCGATGTCGATGTCTGAGCTGCACCTCGAGGCCTCCTTTTATAGCTCTATGAAGTCTGATCCAGATCCCCAAACTTCGGGATCAAGTTTGACCCGACGCGGATCGGTCGACCGATCCCAATGTTCGGTCGACCGATCAGGCGATCTTCTCACATCCGATCTGCCCGATCCTCTCGCTCCGCTGGTCAAACTCTATCTGAGGTTCGGTCGACCGATCACCATTTTCGGTCGACCGATAAGCTGTTCTGACTCAGCTCAGTCATCTTGATCCAGTCGACACTAAACTCAGGTTCGGTCGACCGATCCCTGGTCGAACCCGGTCCAACTTCAGGAGATCTGATCTGGCAGTTTGGAGGTTCGGTCGACCGATCCCAAGGTTCGGTCGACCGATCCCGGTCATATCTAGCCCTGCACGAAAATATTAGTTTTCTGCAAAGCAGAGTTAGAACACTCAAATGGATAACATGATAAATAGAATTGTCAGTCACCGGACTGACCGGGTCTGACTTTGGATTTCCACCCGGAAACCCTAGGTCGACCCGACGCCTACTGTTCCCTCTACGGGGAACGCGTCCTCACCTACTCCACTCAGGAGATTTTACCTGTTGCCAGTACGATCCTCCAGATCGACTGGACTTTTGCTCAGCACTCGACGCTTCCGGACTTTCTGCTAGACATCCGCTTCCCAGCCAGTCCAGTCTTTCACCTGGTTCGCGACACCAGGACTTTCCACCTAGGGTTACCACCCCCTAGGACTTTTGCCTGAAGCCATCGACCTGCCAAGACTTTCCGCATAGGGTTACCACCCCCTATAACCTAGGGTTACCGCCCCCTAGGGTTTTGCCTTTGCCTAACCGCAGCTAGGACTTTTCTCCACCTAGGGTTACCGCCCCCTAGGATCTAGGGTTACCACCCCCTAGGGTTTTACCTTTCCTAACCACAGTTAGGACTTTCCTGAAACACTCATTCAACATGTTAGATCACCAAACACCTTAACTTTGAATCTTTTGCCATTTATCAAAACTCGGGTTCGATCGTCGGATGCTTCCCGCACCAACAATCTCCCCCTTTTTGATTATGGCAACAAGAAATTCAAAGTTAAGCAAAAACATGCAATAACAAATGGATACAGACAGTTTTAACCAAGCTTAAGTAAATAAACTACAAATGCGAGAACAATTAAGCTGGAAACTTTTAACTTTGTAATTCTAGAGACTCCCCCTTAATAAAAAGCCCTCCCTTTTTGTTTTGAATTTTGATTTTGAATTTGAATTTTCCTACTCTCCCCCTTTGCCATATATCAAAATAAATCAGTGTAAAAAAAATCTGAATTTTTCAGAAAAGTGAGTTAGTTTGATACTTAACTTTTCAAAGAGGGATAAAATTAGTCAGGTTTTAAAAATTCATTACTTAAAAGAAATGGTGTGTTTAGAAAGGTTTATATAAAAAAAACTGTTATAACACTTAGCTTTGTTATATTAATTTTCATTGTTGTAATCTTTTAGCTAAGTGAAAACAAATCTAGAAAAATTTTCTTTTTAAAAGAAAATCGACTTAGTTCTTTACAAAAGATTTTTCAATAAAATGTTCATACAAATAATTAAGTTGAAATATTTTCTATAATATTTTTGAAAAAGAATAAAAGGTTAAGTTTTAAAGTAACAGAAAAACATTCGCATATTTAAAAATATTTAGGTTAAAAGGTTTTATTAGTAAAGAGGGAGTAGCTAAATGTTTAGTTCAGATTGTCCTTAAGTCCAAGCATGAGTCAAATTAAATTATCTAATTTAATTTGATTAGGTATCAGAGCCCTAAAGTAATTTGATCAAGTATCAGAGTTTTAAAGTACAAGCATGCTTAAACTTCAAATTGAATATCCTTTTTCAACTGTCTAACCTTTAGCTTCTTGCTGATTGCCTAGAGGGCAGCAACTGTCACTTGGTTAGTCAAGTTAAGTCAATTGGTCCAGTTAGATTTGACTAAGACTGGAAGACTTGACTTGATTACTATATATGATGTGTTTAATGTCCAGACTCATATTGATGCACAAATATAAGCATTCTTGAGTCCAGGCTGTACCCTATGCATCTCACGCGTTTCTAAGTTTTTCAAACACAAACAAGGTATACCTAGGTGTTTGTGAGATGCTATGGCTTAAATCTAGGGGAACATGATTTCTAGGGGAAAACTTAGGCTAAATCCAAATTTTGAGAATTCTAAGAAATTGGAGTTTTGAAATAAGTATTTTCCTAGAATTTGAAAAATGATAACATATTTGAAATAGGACAGTGAGTTTGAAAATCAATATCTATTCTACCCAACACATTCCTATTTGTCTTCTAAGTGAGCTGACCTCAAGTTCAGGTAAGGGTTTTGTGAAGATGTCAGCTAGGTTTGATTTTGACTCAACATAGTTGAGTATAATATCACCCTTAGCTACATGATCCCTTACAAAATGATGCTTCACTTCTATATGTTTAGTCCTTGAGTGATGAATTGGGTTTTTTGTTAGATTTATGGAACTTATATTATCAATTGAGATTTTTGTTTTATAATAGTCTAGTTGATAGTCTTTAAGAGTGTGCATCATCCATAGCAATTGAGATGTGCATTCACCTAAGGCTATATATTCAGCTTCAGTGGTAGATAAAGCAACACAATGTTGTTTTCTACTTGACCAGCTTACTAGGCATTGTCCTAGAAATTGACAACTACCACTTGTGCTTTTTCTATCTAACTTGCATCCAGCGTAATCTGAGTCAGAATAGCCGGTTAGGTCAAGAGTGCCAGATCTAGGATACCAAAGTCCTACATTTAGAGTTCCTTTAACATACCTAAGAATTCTTTTGACACGGGTTAAGTGAGACTCTTTTGCACAAGATTGATATCGTGCACACATACCTACTGCGAAAATAATGTCTGGTCGACTCGCAGTTAGGTACAGTAGACTTCCTATCGCACTTCGATAGTATCTCAAATCTACTGGTTTACCTTCTAAGTCTGAGTCTATTTTAGCATGAGTAGCCATTGGTGTATTGATTATCTTTGAGTTTTCCATGCTAAATTTTTTAATCAATTCTTTAGCATATTTAGTTTGATAGATATAAATACCATCTTTAGTTTGCTTAATTTGTAAACCCAAGAAAAAATTTAGTTCTCCAACCATACTCATTTCAAATTCGTTTTCCATTAATTTAACGAATTCTTTTAAAAAGTTAGAGTTAGTTGAGCCAAATATTATATCATCAACATAGATTTGAGCTATGAAGATGTCTTTTTCTATGGTTTTTACAAATAGGGTCGGATCGATGTTACCTTGGTTAAATCCTTTGGATATTAAGTGATTGGATAATCTTTCATACCATGCCCTAGGGGCTTGTTTTAGTCCATATAAAGCCTTTTTTAGTTTAAATACATGGTTTGGGTTCTCTAAGTCTTCAAATCCTGGGGGTTGACTTACATAGACCTCTTCCTTGATAAATCCATTTAAAAAGACTGACTTGACATCCATTTGATACAATTTAAATCCTTTATGTGTAGCATAGGATAACAACATTCTAATGGATTCTAGTCTAGCTACTGGAGCATAGGTTTCGTCATAGTCTAACCCTTCAACTTGACTAAACCCTTTTGCCACTAGTCTTGCCTTATTTCTTACTATATTACCCTGATCATCCAATTTGTTCCTAAATACCCATTTGGTGTCAATTATGGACTTATCTATGGGTTTAGGTACAAGTTCCCAGACTTGGTTTCTATCAAATTGGGCTAATTCTTCCTGTATTGCAATGATCCAGTCTGGGTCAGGTAGGGCTTCTTCTATAGTTTTAGGTTCAATATTGGAAATAAGGGCGATCTGACTAAGGTTTCTATAGGAGGATCTAGTTCTGACTCCTATGTTTGGGTCACCCAAAATTTGATCAGGTGGGTGAGAAGTACTTACTCTAGATGATCTTATGTTTGGGTCAGAAATTGGTTCCTCTGGTTTATTAACGTTAGGTTGAATTTCATCATCTTCTATAGTTCTTGGATGGATGTCAACATTTATATTATCTTCTATAGGTTTATTAACGTTATTATCTTCATCAAATACTATATTAGTTGTTTCTTCAACCTTGAAGGTACTTTGATTATATACTCTAAATGCCCTACTGGTTGAGGAGTATCCTAAAAATATTCCTTGGTTAGATTTTGGTGTAAATTTTCCTAAGTAATCTTTAGTGTTTAAAATGTGAACTTTACACCCAAATACTTTTAAATAGTTTAAGTTCGGTATTTTATGGTAATATAGTTCATAAGGGGTTTTATTGTGAAATTTGTTAATTAAGATTCTGTTTTGAATATAATTTGCAGTATTTATTGCTTCAGCCCAAAATTGATGTTTTAAATTATATTCATTTAACATAGTCCTAGCGGCTTCCTGTAGTGTTCTATTTTTACGTTCCACTAGACCATTTTGTTGGGGGGTTCTAGGACATGAAAATTCGTGTTGATATCCATTTATTTTACAAAATTGGGTAAACCTATGATTTTCAAATTCTCCCCCGTGATCACTTCTTATTCTTTTAATTTTTAGTGTCCTTTTCATTTTCTATTAATTTGCAAAAATTACTAAATATTTCATAGGTTTCATCTTTTGTTTTTAGGAATCTTACCCATGTGAACCTAGAGTAGTCGTCACTTATTACTAAACAATACTGATTTTTGCTTAGTGACTTGGCTCCATGTGAATCAAATAGGTCAAGGTGAAGGAGCTCAAGTAAGGAGTTAGTTCTTTCTAGGTTGGTTGACTTGTGGGTTGATTTGGTTTGTTTTCCTTGTTGATAAGCATTACAGATTGAGTTTTCAATAAATTTCAATTTGGGCAAACCTCTAACTAGACCGTTTTGACTCATTTTTGAAATGAGTCTAGTGTGAGTGTGACCTAGCCTTCTGTGCCACAAATCAGTTTCTTCTTCTTGTGTCAGAAAACATTTTATTGAGGATGTGGGTAGATTAATTGAATACATATTATTTTTCCTAAGTCCCTTAAGTGTGATTTCAGGATTTTCAATATTTTTGACTAAACACCTAGCTTTGTCAAAGGTTACTAAGTATCCACTATCACACAATTGGCTTATACTTAGTAGATTAAAATTAAAATTTTCAACTAACAGAACTTTTTGAATAATAAAATTGGAACTGAGTTCAATATTACCTCTTCCGATTACCTTAAGTTGACCTTCGTTGCCGAAAGCAACTGACCCTAGATTCTTTAGTTTGAGCTCTGTAAACTTCAATCTATCTTCAGTCATATGTCTGGAACATCCACTATCCAACATCCATTGATCCAACTCCTACACATAGAGTGAATGAATTGGTTTCTTGTTAATGGATTAAGAGATAGTTTGACTGAAGTAGGCTCCCTAGTTTTTCATCTCATCTAGTTTTCATTAATTTTGAAAGTAATTTTAAGGTTAAATTAATTTTGAAAATAATTTTAAAGTTAAATTAATTTTGAATAATTTTAAAGTTAAATTAATTTTGAAAATCATTTTAAAGTTAAATTAATTTTGAAAATAATTTTAAAGTTAAATTAATTTTGAAAATAATTTGAAAATAATTTTAAAGTTAAATTAATTTTGAAAATAATTTTAAAGTTAAATTAATCTTGAAAATAATTTTAAAGTTAAATTAATTTTGAAAATAAGTTAAATTAATTTTGAAAATGATTTTAAAGTTAAATTAATTTTGAAAATAATTTTAAAGTTAAATTAATTTTGAAAATAATTTTAAAGTTAAATTAATCTTGAAAATAATTTGAGATGTAATTAAATTAATTTGTGAGTTATTAATTTAAAATTGAACATAGGTAAGTTTAATTTCGAATTAAGTTAACTTAATTAAGTTTTAATTAATCAATTTTAATTTTGATCTTGATTTTAAACTTAATTTCTTAATCATCTCACCCAATCTAAATTATCAATCAGGTACTCCTATAATTGTTGTGAGATGAATTACGATTTAATTTTAGGATTATGTTTAACTTTGTGTTAGATTAAGGTTTAGCTTTGGCTTCAACAAGTAAGCATTCTTTAGATAAACTTCTGGGCTATGGTGAGTCACAAGGAACTCATTAAAGTAACCATGCCTTCGAGGTTTTCCAAATAGTCCTACCCATTGAACTTAATACTAAACCTTGGTCTAACTAGTTAGGATCCATTTAAGGGTAGCTTCGGTCAGTTCCACTTGGCCAAATGCACCAGGTCGAAGCCATATCTTCCTAGACATGCGATGCCCAAGTTTCCCTAACGTACTATCATCCAAAAATTCACCAGTACCATGGATCAAGTTAAACCCAGCCTGTTTTAATCTAACCTTAATTACCCTGCCGGGTAGTCTAATCTTGTTTACCCATTTCGGGTAGATTAAGTTCAGTTACCCTGTCGGGTAATTTAGTTAGAGGTGCCATTTATTCTGGATCCTCCCCTTTTTTTTTTGAAGTTTGAATTTTAATTTAATTTTGAATTTTAATTTCAAATTTGTATTTTTGAATTTTGAATTTATGAATTTAATTTAATTTCAAATTTTAAATTTGTATTTTGAATTTTGAATTTTAATTTAATTTCTAATTTTAATAGTTTTCGTATTTCCTCCCCCTGGATCGTAGCCTCGATAGGGTCTATCGAGGTAGTGTATTTGATCCTTCGGGACCCAGTATTGACCAAGTCCAACTTGATTAACCAAGTTAGACTTGGGGACCCATGCTTGAATTACCTTTCTATTTGGTTTATTTATTAATGATAAATACGATTTGTATTTCTTTTTAGTTTTATATCCTAGCCCAGTTCTATTGTATACGACCCTTTGTGTCCCAAGAATTAGGTCAAGATTCTTGGAACTTAAAGAAAACCGTTCTAAGGTATTTTTTAAATCCTTGATCTGATTTTTCAGACTTGAATTTTCTTCCTCAAGTTTTTGAACTTGAGTTGAAACTTTAGTCTGACTTTGGTCAGTTAAGGATTTAGTGTTAGTCACTTCTTTAAGGATAGCTACTTCCTTTAGAAGTGACTTGCTCTTTAGGTTCGATTTAGCTAATTTGCGAAGTAAATAATTAACTAAGTTATTAAGCCTAGGAATACTTACAGAGGGATCTGACCCTTCGGAAACAGATACGGATCCATGGCTTTGCTCGGATTCCGCCTCCGACTCGCTCTCACTCTCGGATTCGACGATCTGATCCCGGGCCATCAATGCGAGTAAACTCGTCTGTTCGAGTTCGTCGTCGTCGTCCTCCGAAGAAGATTCGTCCCACGTCGCCTTAAGGACCTTCTTTCTTCTTTGCTTTTTGGCCTCCTTCAGGTTAGGGCAGTTAGCTTTGATGTGCCCCTTCTGGTTGCACCCGTAGCAGGTTACTTCAAGCTCCACCTTCGAGTTCTGTGGACCTTCCTTTGTTTTCACTACCTTCTTTAGATCTCTTTTGTTGAATCCCTTCTTCTTGTAGAGCTTCTTCACAAGGTTTACCAGCTCAGTTGTAATTTCATCGTCTTCATCATCAGAGTCTGGTTCATCTTCTGACTCCGGTTCAGTCCTTCGACGTGATCTCGGTTCCCATGTTCGATTGGTACCTACAACCAACGCAATATCTTTCTCGGTTGGCTGTGCATTAGTCTGCTCATGAAGTTCAAATTCACTAAACAATTCATCTAATTTTAAGGAAGACAAGTCCTTGGAAACTTTGTAGGCATCTACCATTGATGCCCATAATGTGTTCCTCGGAAATGAGTTTAGACAATACCTTATGACGTCCCGATTCTCTATCTTCTGCCCGATTCCGTGAAGGGAGTTGAGGATGTCTTGGATTCTTGCGTGTAGGGAACTCGCCGTCTCGCCTTCCTGCATCTTCAGATTATATAACTTATTAAGTAAAAGGTCTCTTTTACTTACCTTGGTGTCGACAGTGCCTTCGTGGAGTTCAATCAGCTTCTCCCAAAGCTCCTTTGCGGAAGAGAACGGGCCGACTCTGTTGAGCTCCTCCTTGGTAAGACCGCACTGGAGAGTACAGGTAGCTTTGGCGTTGGCTTCCACCTTTTTTATTAGAGATGGTTCCCATTTCTCGCAGGGTGTAGGTTTGCCGTCGTCATCTGATGGTAGTTGTAGTCCCGTCTTAATGATCATCCAGGTTTCGAACTGGATCTTCAGATAAGTCTCCATTCTTCCCTTCCAGTAACCGAAATCCTCTCCGGAGAATAGCGGGGGACGCACAGTACTGAAACCCTCTTGTTGGGCCATTTGTAATATGCAACACAAAAAAAACAGAAATGTACCAAGACTAGGTCTTGGATTAGCAGTGCGGGAAGTATAATAATAAATTCGAACTCGAGCGATGTTGCACCGTCTTCGAGCAAAAACCGATTCGATAAAAGAATTAGAATATAGCGATAAGGCTAAATTCTAATTGACTCCGAAAAATCTAAAAATACCACGAAAATTTGTTTTGAAAGGTGGTTGCACCAATTCAAAACGACCCCGCTCTGATACCAATTGTTGGATTGAGACGCGCTAGAGGGGGTGAATAGCGCTCGTGACTATTTTATCAATTTAAAACTAAGAGTAGAAACGCAGCGGAAAATAAATGAAAGCACACAGAGACGCAAGTGTTTTACTTCGTTCGGAGCCTATAGCGACTCCTACTCGAAGGCCCGCGGTCCTTGACCGCTTCCGGTGGGCAACAACTATAATATCGGAAAGATTACAATTTGGAGTACAATTAATGCAATAACGAAATTATACCAACGAAAAAGGAGAATGCAGAACTTTGACGTTGATTTGTTGGAGCAGCAAGGCGTTGTTGAAGTGTATAGAGCAACACACAAGAGCACAACACTTCTGTTCGAAATCGATGTTGATGTCTGAGCTGCACCTCGAGGCCTCCTTTTATAGCTCTATGAAGTCTGATCCAGATCCCCAAACTTCGGGATCAAGTTTGACCCGACGCGGATCGGTCGACCGATCCCAATGTTCGGTCGACCGATCAGGCGATCTTCTCCCATCCGATCCGCCCGATCCTCTCGCTCCGCTGGTCAAACTCTATCTGAGGTTCGGTTGACCGATCACCGTTTTCGGTCGACCGATAAGCTGTTCTGACTCAGCTCAGTCAGCTTGATCCAGTCGACACTAAACTCAGGTTCGGTCGACCGATCCCGAGGTCCGGTCGACCGATCCCGAGGTCCGGTCGACCGATCCCTGGTCGAACCCGGTCCAACTTCCGGAGATCTGATCTGGCAGTTTGGAGGTTCGGTCGACCGATCCCAAGGTTCGGTCGACCGATCTCGGTCATATCTAGCCCTGCACGAAAATATTAGTTTCCTGCAAAACAGAGTTAGAACACTCAAAAGGATAACATGATAAATAGAATTGTCAGTCACCAGACTGACCGGGTCTGACTTTGGATTTCCACCCGGAAACCCTAGGTCGACCCGACGCCTACTGTTCCCTCTACGGGGAACGCGTCCTCACCTACTCCACTCAGGAGATTTTACTTGTTGCCAGTACGATCCTCCAGATCGACTGAACTTTTGCTCAGCACTCAACGCTTCCGGACTTTCTGCTGGACATCCGCTTCCCGGTCAGTCCAGTCTTTCACCTGGTTCGCGACACCAGGACTTTCCACCTAGGGTTACCACCCCCTAGGACTTTTGCCTGAAGCCATCGACCTGCCAAGACTTTTCGCATAGGGTTACCACCCCCTATGACCTAGGTTTACCGCTCCCTAGGGTTTTCCTTTTGCTTAACCGCAGCTAGGACTTTTCTCCACCTAGGGTTACCACCCCCTAGGACCTAGGGTTACCACCCCCTAGGGTTTTACCTTGCCTAACCACAGTTAGGACTTTCCTGAAACACTCATTCAACATGTTAGATCACCAAACACCTTAACTTTGAATCCTTTGCCATTTATCAAAACTTGGGTTCGATTGTCGGATGCTTCCCGCACCAACACAACGGTCGTCTCCCAATCGATCGGATGATCGATTGGGGAGGCTGAATCGATCGGCTAATCGATTCAACCCTCTTATGTGCTCTCTAGAATGTGCCTGAATCGATCGACTGATCGATTCAGGCTTTCTCACCATCGCACGAGAAAACCAGTCCCCAATCGATTGGGGAGCCCAATCGATCGACCGATCGATTGGGGAGCATTTTGTGCTTGCGATTTCACTTCCCAATCGATCAGTCGATAGATTGGGCCAGACTTCTTCGCAACATACCTTCAATCGATCAGCTGATCGATTGAACCATAGTTTAATCGATCGGTTGATCGATAGACTTCCCTTTGACTTTCTTAACTCAAGTCTAGGGTCCTCAATTCCAACATCCGGTCAACCGTGACCTGTTGGAACTCCTCATGCCTAGCATTCGGTCAATCTTGACCTGTCAGTACTTCTTCGCCAAATGTCTGGTCAACCCTTTGACCCACTTGGACTTTTCTTCTTGTGCCAAGTGTCCGACCAACCTTGACCCACTTGGACTTACCGTCTCGTGCCAAGTGTTCGGTCCTCCACGACCCACTTAGACTTCCACCAAATGTCTGGTCACCCTTGGCCCATTTAGATTTCCTCGTGCCAAGTATCCGATCAATCCTTTGACCTACTTGGGCTTACCAACACCAAGTGTCCGATCAACCTTGATCCGCTTGTTGCTGGAGTTCCCTTTCCAGTTAGAGCTGTGGCCTTGTTGTTTCTGAGTACCTGAGCCTCCTTGCCCTTTGGACTCTGAGAGGACTTGCTTCTGCTGGTTGATATTATTCTGGTAGTGCTCGGTAGTCAGAGCACTGCTGACTAGTTCTTCGGTGGTTTGCGGCCTATGAACGCCGCTAGCCACATTCATCGCTATTTCCGGCCTCAGCATCTTGAGCATCAACCGGACTCGTTCTTTTTCCGTGCTGACTAGTTCGGGGCATAGACGAGCCAGTCTATTGAATTTCTTCACGGCTTCCTCAACTGATAGGTTGCCCTGACGAAACTCGGTGAACTCGTCGTAGTGGCGGTTTGTGACCTACATGTGAAAGAACTCCTCGAAGAATTCTTTCTCGAAGTCAGCCCATGTCATCTGGTTCACTGGGCACTTCGCTCTAATTCTCTCCCACCACCCGTCAAGCAGAAGGAGGCGCACTTCACCTGTTCATGCTCTGGCCAGTCCAGAAGCTCCATCGTACTCTCAAGCGTTTTGAACCAGGCTTGAGCATCCCATGGTTCACTGGTGCCTGAGAAGTTCTTGGGCTTGACTCTCTGCCACTGGATCAGATAGGCTTCTTTCTTTGCCTCTGCTGCTGGGGCTATTGGTGCTGTAGGCTGGACTGGTGGAACCTCTATAACTACTGGGGTTGCTATGTTTGGTTCCGGGGTAACAGTGGGGGTATTATGCTGATTAGCCTTTAAGGTAGCCCTCTCTGTTGTAAGGTCTGGGGGAGGCACTGAACTGCCTGCCTCATGCTGGGGCTCAGTAGCTGGTGCCCTTCTAGCTGGGCGTCCTCTTGCCATTTCTAAAGGAACAAAGGACATACATAACTAAAGCATCATGTTTACATAACTAATACTATCATGTTAGTTACTATCACAGATAAGCATACTTTAGTTATCTACAAACATGAAAGCAATAAACAGAACAAAGTGAGAGGTATTCTTACTTGGAAGCTGCAGGTTCAATGCTGATGTGTGTGTAGGAAGTATGGAACTTTCTGCTCTGATACCACTCTGTAACGACCCGCCTTCTACTGGCTAAGCTGTAAGGCCGGATCGTCACATTAGGCTAACTAATTCATGTGCGGAAAGCTGATCTGATGAAAAATTTTGCTGAACTAATGAATATGCTTCTGTTAATCGCTATACTATTTGAACTTAATGTTTAAACTACCCCTTGAATTGCTGTGGCTATGCTAGAAGGGGTGTTCTAGGTCCTTGTTGTCATCTGGGGCTAAACCAAAGTGTTTTCAGCTAGTACTAGGCCTCTGATCGATTCACGGATCGATCCAGCTTGCTACTGTGCACGGAGACTAATTTGGATCGATCGGCTGATCGATCCAAGTTGGACAATCGATCCAGTGATCGATTCAGGACCCTACTGTACGCGGGAACTAGCGTCTGGATCGATCGGCTGATCGATCCAGGATGGCTAATCGATCCAGTGATCGATTCCAAAGCTCTCTGTTCGCGGGAGCAAATTCCCCGATTCCTCGATCGATCGGTTGATCGATCTGGCAACTTCCTGTTCGCGACAGAAAGCGACTAGATCGATCGGCTGATCGATCCAGGAGCTTACTGTTCGCGGAATAAGTTCACCAATCGATCAACGGATCGATTGAAGACCCCCAATCGATCGGCTGATCAATCGGGGTTTCTGATTTCGTATCAGAAGTCTGATTTCAGCACTAGTTCGTGCCAAAATCACTTACATCAACTCTATAAGCATAAAATAGGATACTAGGTATAACAATACTCATGGAGTGCTATCTAATATCATGACAACTAACAATCTATGTGTAACTGTCATAATTCAAAACACTTAAACGACTAAAGTATAAGAAAGTAATGACATAAAGAAAATGTTGGGTTCTAAGTGGGCTAGTTTCCAAGCATCGTTATTCCAGGTTCCTTCCACACACATCTTCATCGCATTAACCTCCAGCCTTCGCTAGTCCATCTTTCCTTTATATTTATCTGCAGTATAAGGAAAAGAAGTATCTGTAAGCTTTCGCTTAGTAAGAAACCATCTACCTCACAAAAACATGCATACGATGCAATTTATGCTTTTAAAACATGCTATTTGAAAAATATGATGAACATTACTAATCATAGGTTCTAAAATCATGGCATAATCACATATAAGACATGGCAATCATACCCAAGCATAAAGCCAACATGCGCATCCATAAGAATTAAGCTGAAATCAAACTGAACTAAGCTAATGTGAACTGATGCTAAGCTGTACTATATCCACATAATATATATATTTGTGAAGCTTTTGAAAACTATTTATCATAGATAGATTAAAAATAATAATCATGCTGTTGTTTGGGCCCGGCAACTGTACTTGCTATGCGTGCATCCCTAACTAGACCCGGGTTTGCAAGTCCCGAATTTAGTAGGGTTTACTAGGTTATCTAAACCTAGGGACGACTGTGGGAGTCCAACCCAATGGATATCTGATCCAGTACAGTGCCACTGCTAAAGTAAAATACTGGTTATAGCTAAATTTTCTTATCTTACTATTTCTAGGTTATCTGAACCTAGATGCGACTGTGGGAGCCCACCCATTGGACCATAGTCCCATATAAGCTGTAGTAAAGCTGCATATACTAAATAAATGCTTCTATCGCATTTAGCTAACTATTAAAATGCCTAAGTCGCATTTTAATGGTGCTGAACATACTGTCGGGCACTTGGCGTGCGCTGTTGCACACCTTCTGTGCCACAAATCCATATACTACTAAACCAAAACATGCAATCACACGAGAACTACTTATACTGCAGGTGAGGGGTTTCTTACCTTCTGCTCTAATTTTCTTACGATTCTAATCGCTAGATTTCAGGAGAAGATGATCCTTTCGACGATCTTCTCGCGGCTATGCGTTCCTCTCCCGGAGGGGAGCGTTCTCGTGCTGAAGTCATCACCGGAAGGTGCTCCTATGGCCCTTGGAATGGAACCCTAGGTTCCTTGGTCTTAGGCGCCGAGAGGGTGAGGGAGAGAGGGGTCGGCGGTGTGTGAGGGTTTGAGGGAAAAGTTTTTCTCGTTTAAGAAAATAACAATTCCTCACTTAAATTCCCTATTTATATTAAGTGGGTAATTCGGCCCAACACAAATATAAATATAATTGTTCCCCTTTTCTTTCAGCACGGCCCTGCTGGGTTCACTTGGTTACTAAAGCTATCTAAAGGTTATCGGACCCGATAGGTCCCGGGTTCGATTCCCGCTTAAGCTATTTTACGTTTCTATTTCTTTTTACTACTTCCGCTACTCTAAAAATTCCATAAAAATATCCTAAAATTCCAAAAAAAAATCATAGGATATTTCTAAAATAATTTTGAGAATTTTCGGGCGTTACAACCAATCCATTATTGTTTTCATCATGAAAATTTCCCCTAAATGTATGCAAAATATGTTTCAAGGAGTTAGGAATGATTACCTAGACTAAAAATAGTTTAAAGTACTGAAATCAGACATTTACAATCGAAAATAGACTTCTCAATCGATTGAAGTTGGGTCTCAATTGATTGAAACCATGTCAATCAATCCACTGATCGATTCCACAAGCTTCTGCTCGCAGAAAATCTGCGTGAATCGATCCATTGATTGATCCAAGCTTGGATCAATCGATTGGTTGATCGATTTAACGACACTCTGTTCATGGAAAATGCCTTCTCAATCGATCGGCCGATTGATTGAGGCTTCCCAATCGATCGGTTGATCGATTGGGTTTTTGAAATTATGAAATCCAATTTCAGCCGAATTTTAGAAATGCCCAAAAAATTCTACAAAATTTTAAAAATCATGAAAATTATTGTAGACATTATATAGGGTATATACTATCATAGAAAAATAGTTTTCTAAAAAAATGCACCTTATTTTCAAAAATTGACACAAAATTAAAAATTTATTAAAACTTCAATGTTTCTTCCAAGTTTGTGTCTAAGTTTTCAATGATGAATGCTATCAAAAGATAGTCTTCACCAAGGTTTTCCAAAGTATATTTAAAATATTTTTCAAAACCAATTTCCAACCATATTTTTTAGGCTCAATGCACATGACTTGTACATTAGCTTTCCCAATAATTGGAGTACACATAACTATGTGTTTCGATGAAATCAAAACTCAAATAGATGCTCTAAATCAACATCTTGAGTCTTGTTCATCATCCTAACATCTCACTTGTATCTAATGTGTACTAAAACATATACAAGTCACCTTATAGTGTTTGTGAGATGTAGATTTTGGTTTTGCTCTAAACTAGGGATCATGCATATCTATCTAGGCATTTTGAATTATGAACATCCACCTAAGATGTTGCTTGTTAGTAAATGGCATTATCCTTAATTCCAATTAAAAAGTAATGCATGATGATTTATGGCATATATCAACATAGAAATAATTTATAAAAGAAAATATACTATAGCTATATGATGTATGTATGACATGCAGTGGTATTTTTATATTTTTCATAATGAAAATGAATGCACACATGATGTCATGGCATATGATGGGAAAACAAAGCAATTTAGCATAAGTAAAATACCTAGATTATCTATCTAAGTATCCTTAAACCTTAGCTAACTTAAAATTAAAACCTAGATTGCCCACTTTTCTTCAAGAAAATGTCAAACTCCCAATTTGACATTTCTTTTGCTTTTCTTAGTTTATGCCAATTTAAATTAAGCATAATTCCTCAAGGTTTGACACACTTTACTCTTTCAAAGAGTAATCATTTTAAATTAAGGCCTAAATTGCTCTTACCTCCCTAAGAAAATACCAAAATCTCAACTTGACATTTCTTATCCTTTTTCAATTTATGCCAATTTAATTAAGTCCAATTCCTCAAATTTTGGCACATTTTACTCTTCCAAAGAGTAAACAATTAATCTATTTCATTTTCAAAGGTCAACAAAAATCTTGAAAATGCCTCCAAGTGTCAACTTCATCAAGGTTGGGTTAACTACCCTTCCAATTAGAGTTGACACTCTCTAACCCATCTAGGGGGTAGAGAAGATGCTCCTAGGAACCCAAAACCTGTTGGTGCTCCTTGGATGTTTAAGGTATTCACTAGGGATAACCTTCCTTGATACCTTCCTAATGACTTTGTTAGGTTTCTTAGAAGCCTTTGTCACTTTCTCTAGGTCAACTTTAGGGATAGCTCCCCTTGTGACATTCTTTGTGACTTTCTTAGACTTCTTACAAGTCTTAGTCACATTTGTCGTTGCAAAAAATACTCCTAGGGATAACTTTCCTTGTATCTTTGACTTTGTTGGTGCAATATTCTATAGGTCAAGGTTGACCTGGTTGACTGAGCTTGAATTGGTTCAAGCTTAAGTCTTGATGTTTGAGTTTCGATGTTTGACAATACATGGAGATTGCAGGTGCAATTGTTCATGTGGGGAGATTGCGAATAAGAGTCAAGTAGGTCAAGGTTGACTGGATACTTGACTAGAAAATCCTGGTGAGTGAAGCCAGGTGAAAGTCCTAACTGGGAGGTTAGGCAGAAGAAAGTCCTCGTGAGTGAAGCCAGGTGAAAGTCCTAGTGAGTGAAGCTAGGCAGTTGTGGAAAGTCCTAGTGAGTGAAGTTAGGCAGAAGAAAATCCTGGTGAGTGAAGCCAGGTGAAAGACCTAGTGAGTGAAGCTAGGCAGTATAGAAAATTCTGGTGAGTGAAGCCAGGTGAAAGACCTAGTGAGTGAAGCTAGGCAAGTGAAAGTCCTGGTGAGTGAAGCCAGGCGGGGGAAAGGCTCGGTGAGTGAAGCCAGGCACGAGGAAATCCAGATGGGTCAAGGTTGACTAGACATCTGGTGAAAGTCCAAGTAGGTCAAAGGGATTGACCGGATACTTGGCACGAGGAGAAAAGTCCAAGTGGGTCAAAGGGATTGACCGGACACTTGGTGAGGGAGTCCTAGCAGGTCAAGGGTGATCGGATGCTAGGCATGATGTACCAACAGGTCATGGTTGACCGGATGTTGGCTTAGGGGACTTTAGACTTGGTTTTGGGCAAAAACCATGAGCTGAATCGATCAGCTGATCGATTGGCTCATGCCCAATTGATCGGCTGATCGATTGGGTGAGTCTCCACGACAAGCATCCTCCCAATCGATCAATGAATCGATTGGGAGAAGCTCACGATCTCACAGAATAGCTCTGGATCGATCGACCGATCGATTCAGAGCCTCCAATCGATCAGCCGATCGATTGGGAGCTGCGATTTCACGTGATAAGCCTTGGATCGACCAGCCGATCGATCCAGGCAATTCCCGAGAGCACAGAGGTGCTCTAGATCGATCGGCTGATCGATCCAAAGCCTCTCCAATTTATTGGGAGCAATCCAATCGATTGGGATTCGACCGTTGGTGTTGGATAAAGACGTTGGCGTGCGATTTCATCTGCAAAACTCTCGGCTTTCTTCTCCAGCGACACCAACGATTCCACAGCTTCTCCACAGAGTTCTCACCGCCAGTTCTTGAAGATTCTTGGAGGCTTGTGCTGGTGCACGTCTAAGTCAAGAGGCGAGGAAGAAGTTAGGGTTAGGGTTTCTTGTGCAAACTTGTAAGATCTTATTGTATTTTGTTTCCCTTTCCTTTCTTCTTGTACTGAGAGCTTGTAAGGCTTCTCCGCCTTTGGTAGTTATCGAAAAGGAGTGTTTACATAGTGGAGGGTGCGTGAGTATGTGGATCTTTGGACTAGTCACCTCTTCTTGAGGTGGATACTAAGTAAATCCCTAGAGTTAGTGTTGTTGTGTTGTCTCTTGTATTTTACGCTGCTATCATCTTAAAGAAACAAGCAACGACGAGCATGAGATCACGCCGAGCTATTCACCCCCCTCTAGCTACATTTTCGGTCCCAACAAGTGGTATCAGAGCAAGGCCGCTCTTCATCGAAATCATCGCCGGAAGGGGCAACAAAGCTAGAGGGTGAAGAAGTTGGAGCAAAACTCTTCAAGTCAAAGATTTCATCAAGCTCAACTTCAAATGGAATTCCAAGATGGACTTGAATTCGATACAAGGGTGCCTCCACCGTTCACAATGACAAGGTTCGATTCTTGGAAATAAAGAATCGAGAATTTTCTTATGATGGAGATAGAGCAATGGTTTGTTCTCATGAAAGGTTTCAAGGCTCCAAGAAATTTAAAGTGCAAAATCCTCAAAAAGAGCAAATGGAGCCAAGAACAAACTCAAAGGTGCGAGGCGAATGTCAAGGTAACCAAATTATTGGTTAATTTATTGCCAAACACCATTCTTTGCAAAATTGGAGAATTTGAAGATGCAAAGGAATTGTGGAGCAAGTTGGCTAAACTTCATGAAGAACCCTCCACTGTACCGAATCAAGATAAATCTAAAGAGGGCAACTCATTGGAGTGAGACCAAGAGCAAGAGGGCTCCGAAGTTGAGAGATGCTCAACTTCCGAAGAAGAAGAAGTCCAAGAAGCCTCATCTTCAAAGGAATACAATGAAAAGGGCAAAGAGGGAGCATACTCTTTGTTCCATATATAAGATGAAGATGAAGAAGCCTCCATCTCTAGGATTGAGGGGGAGCGACTTTCGGTGACATCGGATCAAGAAGAAGGAGAAGTCTCCACATCCGGGTCAAGAGAAGAAGAGGATGAAGAAGCTTCCACCTCCACAAGTCAGGTCAAATATGTTGAAGGAGTAGCAATGTCGAATCAAGAGGAAGCCTCTACCTCCGGATCTAAAGGAGAAGATGCCAACCCTACATGTGAAGGTATAAATATTTCAATTAAAAATAAAAATCATATCATATGTTTTGAATGTAGGGAACATGGGCACTACAAAAGCAAGTGCCCTAAATTGGCCAAGAAAAAGGGTCAAGTGGCACCTAAGGGCAAGGAGAAGCCCAAGGAGACCGCCCCTACTATAAAGAAGAGCAAGGAGCACATTGTGTGCTTCTCTTGCAATCAAAAGGGACACTATCGTAATCAATGTCCCAAGGGGAAGAAAGCGGTCAAGGTTCAAGGAGGAAGCACAACTCAAGGGGGAGCTTCTAAGGTAAAACAAAATGTATCATTTGTTGAGCCTACCCCTTTAAATAATGGTAAAAAGCATGCTAACTCAAGTTTTTATCATTTTAATGCTATTTACCATAAGAATAGAAAGCATGATAGCATTAAGGAAAAATATGTAGCTCTTCATGCTAAAACTACCACACCTAGGTCTAGGAAGGTAGATAAAAATTTAGACAAGAATTCTAAGGATTATAGTTATAAGACTAGAAATAAAAATGCTCAAGGATTCATTGAAAAACCTAATACTAAGGATTTAATGATGGAAAATCAAGTCTTGAGGTCAAGACTTGATAAATTAGAAAAGACCCTAAATAGGATGAAAAATATCCTAAAAGGGCAAAATGAGCATAACTTAGGTTTAGTAAAACAAGAGTCATCTAGGGGTCATAGGGGTTTGGGATACAAACCTAAAACCACAAAGGATGTGCCGTCTTACCATAGAGTTCCATATAGCTATGAAACTAACCCTAAGCCTAGTAGTCAAGTCAAAAATACAAGGGAAGTTATCCCTAGAAGTATTTTTGCAACAACAAACGTGACTAAGACTTCTAAGAAGTCTAATAAAGTCACTAGGAAGGTCACAAGGGAAGCAATCCCTAGAGTTGACCTAGAAAAAGTAACCAAGGCTTCTAAGAAGCCTAAAAAAGTCACTAAGAAGGTATCTAGGGAAGCTATCCCTAGTAAGTACCTAGAGCATCTAAGGAGCACAAATAGGTTTTGAGTTCCTAGGAGCATTTTCTCTACCCCTTAGATGGGTTAGAGAGTGTCAACTCTAATTGAAAGGGTAATTAACCCAATCATGATAAAGTTGGCACTCTAAGAGCATTTTCAAGGTTATTGTTAACCTTTGAAAATGCTAAGGATTATTGGTTTACTCTTGGAAAGAGTAAGATGTGCCATAATGTGAGAAGCTTGATTTTAAAATAAAATTGGCACATTTGGGAAAATCATAAGAACTACCAAGTTGAGATTGTGGTATGCTCTTAGGAAGTTAAAGGCAAATCTAAGCCTTATTTTTTTGTTACTCTTGAAAGAGTAAATTGTGCCAAAATTTGAGGAATATGCTTAATTTAAATTGGCATAAAATTTATAAAAGAAAAAGAAATGTCAAATTGGGGTTTGACATCTTCTTGGGAAATCATGGGCAATCTAGGATTTAAGTTAAGTTAGCTAAGGTTTAGGATACTTAGATAGATAATCTAGGTATATTTTATTTATGCTATTTTACCATGCTTTATTTGCCCATCATATGCCATGACATCAAATTTTGCATTTATGTTTTAAATATGAAAAATACAAAAATATCATGTCATGCCATACATACATCATGTAGTTCTAGGAAAATTTTCCTTTGAAAGGTATCTATCTTTGATGTATGCCATAACATCATCATGCATTCGTTTAATTTCCTTGTAACTAAGGACTAATGGCATTCATTAGCAAGTAAAATCCTTGGTGGATGTTCATAACCTCAAAATGCCTAGATAGATATGTATGATCCCTAGATTAGGGTAAAACCAAAGTTTACATCTCACTAAAGAACTATAAGGTGACTTGTATGTGGTTTCGTACACATTAGATACAAGTGAGATGTTAGGATGATGAACAAAACTCAAGATGTTGATTTAGTGCATTTTTATGAGTTTTAGGTTCATCAAAATACATAGTTATGTGTTTTTTAATCATTGGGAAAGCTAATGTACAAGTCATGTGCATTGAGCCTAAAGAATATGGTTGGATATTGATTTTGAAAATGATTTTAAATATGCTTTAGAAACCTTGATGAAGACTATCTTTTGATAGTAATCATCATTGAATAGTTGAGCACAAACTTAGAAGAAAACACTAAACTTTTTACAAGTTTCCAAGTTTGTGTCAATCTTTAAAAATAGAAAGTATTTTCATAGAAAACTATTTTTCCTTGATAGTATATGCCCTAAGAAATGTCTACATAAATTTCCATGATTTTCCAATTTTTGTAGAATTTTAGGGGAGTTTCTGAAATTCACTGAAATAAATATTCAGTTTTTCAGAGCTCCAATCGATCATCCAATCGATTGGAGTGCCTCAATCGATCGAGCGATCGATTGAGAGGAGTTTTCCCACAAGCAGAAGCTCGCTGGATCAATCATCCGATCGATCCATGCAGTCTGAATCGATCAGTGGATCGATTCAGCTGGATTTAATCGATTGGAACCCAACTCCAATCGATTGGGAATGCTTATTTTGGCTGGGAAAGCCTGATTTCAGCATTTTGAACCACCTTTAGTCTAGGTAACCATTCTTTACCCCTCAAAAATATTTGTATACCTTTAGGGGGAGTTTTCATAATGAAAACAAGGATGGATTGGTTAAGGAAGACTAAGTAGAGGTTTAGGTTGAGGTTTGGTTTCATTATTGAATTTTTGAACCTCAAACACTTCTAAATTTGGGTTTCCTATATGTTTAGGGATTCCAAGTCATTGTTGGTGCAATGACAGAAGTTACATGAATGTCTTTAGGGGGAGTTACTCTTTAAGGACATGAAATTCTATTTTTCATACACCTTGGGAGGTGGTTAACCTTCCTTAGCGTAAATGCTCAAGGTTGGGCATTTACTTACAATGGAGAGTGGATATCTTCATTGTTCACGTGGTATATGCTCACGGATGAGCATTTGATGAAAGTGAATGGTATGTGACCTTCATTTGAATCGTGAATGAATATACCAAGGGGTATATGCTCAAGGATGAGCATGTTAAGAATAATGACGGGTATGGGACCTTCGTTATTATGTTGTGAATAATAAGTGAAGTTGTGAACAACGTTGGGTAATTCTTCAGGGGGAGAGTTTTTGATGTGTGCCAATAGGGGGAGAATGTAGAATTAAGTTAGGCCTTCATTACCTAAGAGGGAGTTTGCCCTCTAGGAAAGGAGGAGAATGAAGGGAATCCTCATTCATATATTGGCATGAAGGAGTTTGAGGCTATGGGATTACCTTAACTTAAAGGAGGTATTGTCAAACATCAAAAAGGGGGAGATTGTTGGTGCAATATTCCCTAGGTCAAGGTTGACCTGGTTGACTGAGCTTGAATTGGTTCAAGCTCGAGTCTTGATGTTTGGATTTCGATTTTTGACAATAGATGTAGGCAATACATGGAGATTGTAGGTGTAATTGTTCATGTGGGGAGATTGCGAATGAGAGTCAAGTAGGTCAAGGTTGACTGGATACTTGACTGGAAAATCCTGGTGAGTGAAGTCAGGTGAAAGTCCTAACTGGGAGGTTAGGTAGAAGAAAGTCCTGGTGAGTGAAGCCATGTGAAAGTCCTGGTGAGTGAAGCCAGACAGTTGTGGAAAGTCTTAGTGAGTGAAGCTAGGTAGAAGAAAATCCTGGTGAGTGAAGCCAGGTGAAAGACCTAGTGAGTGAAGCTAGGCAGTATGGAAAATCCTGGTGAGTGAAGCCAGGTGAAAGACCTAGTGAGTGAAGCCAGGTGAAAGACCTAGTGAGTGAAGCTAGGCAAGTGAAAGTCCTGGTGAGTGAAGCCAGGCGGGGGAAAGTCCCGATGAGTGAAGCCAGACACGAGGAAATTCAGATGGGTTAAGGTTGACCAGACATCTGATGAAAGTTCAAGTAGGTCAAAGGGATTGACCGGATACTTGGCACGAGGAGAAAAGTCTAAGTGGGTCAAAGGGATTGATCAGACACTTGGTGAGGGAGTCCTAGTAGGTCAAGGGTGATCAGATGCTAGGCATGATGTACCAACAGGTCATGGTTGACCGGATGTTGGTTTAGGGGACTTTGGACTTGGTTTTGGGCAAAAACCATGAGTTGGATCGATCAGCCGATCGATTGGTGTTAGTTAGAGCCCTAGAGCCAATCATTTGATGATTGTTGTATGGACTCATTGTATCATATTCTTATATATAAAGGCATTTGGTTTTTTGGTTATTATGCTTACTTGTATTGGTGCCAGATAAACTAAGTATAATAGCGTCCTTGAGTAGAGGGTTCTTACCTATATCAATTGGTTAGTTGAACCGATAGTGAGATGATATAGGGAACACTACTCTTAATCATTCCTAGTCGAGTATTAACATTCAGGGACAATGTTAATACGACGAGACTAGCATGTAGGTCACCTCGATGACTTGATCTCACAAGTCATGGATATAGAGATATCAAGTTGACACATGGGTATGCATTGGAGAATGTATACTGAATGACCCGCCATGAGAAAGTATCATGGATCGTTATATGAGTGTCATATACTTTCTCATGTGGCTATTAGTATGACTACTAGTCCTTGGACCTGAAGTCACCATGGTTCCCTACATAAGGAGTTACGTACTTTGGCTTCGTCAAACGTCACCCGTAACTGGGTGGACTATAAAGGCGATTACTGGGTATGTAACAAATTATACGGAAGGATGTGAGTGATGTAGATGGGATCTATCCCTCCTATATGACGGGAGTGACATCGATATTCTTGATAGAGTGAGACCACAAAGTGCATGGCCATGCCCAAATGAGTCAATATGAGATATTGAGCTCATTTGATCAAGTGAGTCTACTTGGAGTTCAAGATTTAGATTGATTAGAGGATGACACGGTCTATGCCTCACATTGATCAATCTAGATGTCTAGGATAGAAGGACACTTGTCATATATTGTGAGGAGTCACAATTAGTAGTCACAAGGTGATGTTAGATCTCAACATTCTTGTAACTTGGGTAGTAATGATGTGTTGCTAGATACCGCTCATTACTTATGCTTCTAAATGAGTTTAGGAGCATTGCCAACGTTACAAGAACCTATAGGGTCACACACAAAGGGCAATTAGATTGAGATTAGGTTCATTTGATGAACCTAAATGATTAGGTTCATATGATGAACCAAATTGGATTAAGAGTAATCCAAATTAGGCTAATTGAGTTGGACTCAAGTTGGTTCATGTGTTAAGTGAGTCTAATTTGGACTTAGACTCATTTAATTAATTTAATTCAATGAATAGAGATTCATTAAATTAAAATTGACTTGAACCAATGGTTAGATTAGATCAACCAAGGGAGAGAAGTGGTCAAGTTTGACTTGACTTAAGTAGGAAGATGAAGAGTCAAGTTTTGACTTGACTTTGACTTGACCAAATGCCACCTCATGGAGGAGATCAAGAGACTTGACTAGTTGAGGGTGTGTGAGTGTGTGGATCCTTGGACTAGTCACCTCTTCTTGAGATGGATACCAAGTAAATCCCTAGAGTTAGCGTTGTTGTGTTGTCTCTTGTATTTTCCACTGCTATCATCTTAAAGAAACAGGCAACGATGAGCACGAGATCACGCCGAGCTATTCCCCCCCCCCCCCCCCCCCCCCTCTAGCTACATTTTCAGTCCCAACAGACTTGACTCCTAGACCTAGGTTTGGTTCCATAGCTATATGAAACCCTATGGTATGAAGGAACATCCTTCTTAGCCTTAGGTTTGTATCCCAAACCTTTATGGTCATTGGATAACTTTTGGTTTCCTATGCCTAGGTTTTTGTTCTTGGACCATTATTTTTCATTCATTATTTTTCTAAGGGTCCTCTCTATTTTATTAAGACCTGATTTTATTTCCATAATTCCTCAACCTTAGATTTTTCACTAAAGCCTTGATTTTTCCTTTTCTTAGGTACATATCTAAAATCCTTAGAGTTATTGCCTAATTTGTTATCTATCTTTCTAGCCTTAGGTTGAGTGGTTTTGGCATGAAGAGGTACATGTTTTTCCTTAATGCTATCATGTTTCCTATTTTTATGGTAAATAGCATTAAAATGATATAAACTAGAATTAGCATGCTCTTTACCATTTTTACGAGGAATTACATCAATAAATGTTACCTTGGGTTTGCTCTTAAGAGTTCCCCCTTGACTTGTACTTCCTCTTTTGGGTTGACCGACTTCTTTCCCTTTGGACATTGATTTCGATAATGCCCACTTTGCTTGCACAAGAAACACACAATGTGTTCTTTGCTCTTCTTTGTTATGGGGGTGGTCTCCTTGGGCATCTCCTTGTCCTTTGGTGTCATTTGGCCATTTTTATTGGCCAATTAAGGGCACTTACTCTTGTAGTGCCCATGTTCCCTACACTTAAAATATATAATATGATTTTTATTTTTAATTGAACTACTTATACCTTCACGTGTAGGGATGACACTTGATCCTCCATTTGATGTCTCTTGATTTTTGGAGGATGCCCCATCTTCTTCTTCTTCGCTTGACCTGGGAGTAGAAACTTCTCCTTCTTCTTGGTCCAGAGTTACCGAATGTCGATCCCCCTCAATCTTAGAGGTGGAGACTTCTTCATCTTCATCTTGTACATGGAACAAAGAGTATGCTCCCTCTTTACCTTTTTCATTGCGCTCCCTTGAAGATGAAGCTTCTTGGACTTCTTCTTTGGATGTTGAGCATCTCTCAACTTCCGAGTCTTCTTCTTCTTCCTCTTTTTCCAATGAATCACCCTCTTTGGATTCCTCTTGTATTAGTGCAGTGGAGGGTTCTTCATAGAGTTTAGCCAATTTGCTCCATAGCTTCTTGTCATTTTCAAATTTTCTTATTTTGCATAGAATTGTGCTTGACAATAAACTAACCAATAATTTGGTTATCTTGTCATTTGCCTCGCACCTTTGGATTTGCTCTTGACTCCATTTGCTCTTCTTGAGGATCTTACCTTTTGAATTCTTTGGAGGTTTGAAGCCTTCCATTAGAGCAAATCATTGCTCTATCTCCATCATAAGAAAATTTTCAATTCTTGATTTCCAAGAATCGAAGCTTGTGGATACGAATGGTGGAGGCACCCTTGTGTCAAATCCGAGTCCATGTCGAAATTCCATCTTGAAGTTGAGCCTCTGATAAAGTCTTCGACTTGATGAATTGCTTCAACTTCTTCACCCTCTAGCTTCTTGCCTCTTCCGGCGATGATTTCGGTGAAGAGCGATCTCGCTCTGATACCACTTGTTAGGATCGATTTGTGCTAGAGGGGAGGAGGAGTGAATAGCTCGTCGCGCTCCAGTTGCTTGCTTCTTGGTGATGATATGCAGCGGAAAGAACAAGAAACAAGACTCACAATGCTAATACTAAGATTTACTTGGTATCCACCTCAAAAAGAGGTGACTAATCCAAGGATCCACATGCGACACACACTCCACTATAAAAAATACTCCTTTTTGGTAACTACCAAAGGCGGAGAAGCCTTGTACAAACTCTCAATACAAGAAGAAAGAAAAGGGAAGTAAATACAAGTGAAATCTTACAAGATTTACAACATGAAATCCTAACCCTAGCTTCTTCTTCTTGTGGAACTGTAACGACCACCCTTCTTACTACTACTACTACTCTCTAAGGTGACCGTTACTTAACTATTAACTCTACTTAACCGGTGTGATCGAAACCACGAGGAATCCCTACCGAAAAATTTTGGCAGAGTCTCCCCTGTATCGGTGACCAAATTCATCAATACATGCAAATAATAATCATCAGCCACATGCGGCTGGTATATATACTTCAAAACCACGCAATAATAACAATCTAAAACAAAGATGAACTCAAATGACATGAACTATAAAGTACAATCTCAAACGTTTACAGTCCACTAAAACATGGAAAACTTAGTAATAAAGAAAGAAAACTAAAAGAACTCTTTTCTAGCCCCAAAACTTCCATAGTCCTGGCATCACACACCATCTGCACCACCTTGTCGCTTTCCTTGCTAGATCTTTTCCTTTCCTTTATCTGCAGTAAGAGGAAGTGCAATCTATAAGCAAAATTTACTTAGTAAGCGCTATCTAACTCACAAAAATACGAATATGCATGTATACAGAAAGAACTAGAAACTATATGCTCTAAAAGAAAGTAAAGCATAAACATATCTGTTCATGTCAAACTAATAGCAAAGAAAAGCTAAGGAATCTACTCATGTAATTCTAATAGCTAATCATGCTATACAAGGATAAAACTGCATGCTGGAAGATAAAGCTAATCATGCTAAATAACTAATCAGGAAACAAATAAAACTAATACTGAAACAATACTGCATGCTTCGAATTAAAAGAAGCTAAACCTACTGACTCTAAGCCTAAATGGAGCTTGTTTCATTTGTTTCAAAACTTATACTTTATTACTTTAAAATAATAATAAGCTTCTCTTGGGCCCGACATTGTACCAATTTGCATGCATCCTTAATATGAGTCGAGGTAGCTAATCCCGAAACTACTAAGGTACTTCTAGGCGATCTTGTGCCTAGGGGCGATCTAGGAGCCCACCCAATGGACCTTGTGTCCGGTACATGCCATTAAAAAGTAAAATACTTATTTTCTTTTTATGTTCTTATAATATAATGCCTTGGCATTTCTTTGAACACTTGGTGTGCTGCTGATCCCAATACTTAAAATCTAGGGATCCTAGCAAGACCTTGGTCTTTTCTTACTTATAACTACTCATGTTCAACTAATAACAATGAAAGTTGTGCATGCTCAATTAATAGCAAATGAATACTACTGATGTTCAACTAATAGCAATGAAGACTGTTAAGGCTACTGGTGTTCAAACGAAGCTACTGTTAAGACTGTCCATGTTCACATGATAACAAACGAAGCTACTGTTGTTCAATAATAGCATGGAAGGGTTGTACACACACATGTGATAACAAATAAAAGCTACTGTTAAAAGACTTAAACTGCAATGCTATATATGTGATTCACGCCTATTGCAATTTAAAAGAAAAGTCCATTCTTAATGAAATAAAACTATTCTGCTACATATAACTTTCACGTCTACTGCATATACTAAAAGAGTGCATTATTCTAAGCCCCAAATGGGGTTGTTCGGCCTGTAGAAATGCAAAGAAACTAGCTGGAATAAGCTCCACAGGAGCTGTCCGTGCCCTGCAGAAATGCAAAGAGGCAAAGACTGTTCTAGGCTCTATTAGAGCTGTCCGTGCTTGCTGCAACACAAAAGAAACGGGGCTGTTCGCGCCCCTTTCTCAGCGCAAAACAAATTAAAACTTGCTGGCATTTAAAACCTATGTAAAGCTTGTTCTGTTTGTTTAAAATCTATACTTTATAAAGCTACTAATTTCTCATGCTTATAAACAACAAGGAACAATAACTTCATAAATGGCACGAAAGATACAATCAACAAACTTAAGGTAAAATCATCAAGGAAATCCAAACCTAAGCTTAAGGTCTGTTCATGCTCATCTAATGGCAAGGGAAATCTACTCGTGCTGATTTGTTCCTAACCGAGCATAGCCTAAGGAAAAGTTACTACTGCTATCATAATTTAACACATAATACACTAAAGCATGCACTCAACAGATCTACAGATTCTGAATCGTTTCCAGCAAAGCATGGCATAAGGAGAGTAAAATACTATTACTTATAAAAGAAATTGATACATGAAGATGATGGTAAGCTTGAATCTGCTGGAATTAAAAACTTAGGTAAAGCTTATTTCATTATAAGCATCCTAAAGATATCCAACGGAACTTAGCCAGCATTACCAACATCAAGGGAGACATTTATTCCATTGTTATCACAAAGCATGAAACTAAGTAGCATAGAATCCGATCAAAAGCACAAAACACCTATAATCTGTCCCAAAGCTTTCGGGAACAAGGAAAAGAACAACGAATGAACCTCGGAACTATCCTACTGCAGGTGAGTAGCAACTTACCCTTGCTTTTAGGACTTATAACCGGAAAGGGCAGAACTCTAGGGTTCGGAGAGGTGAAGGTCTCGGTATCCTTTTTATTATAACGACCCGGCCATTTGGCCTCTTGGGCGGCCCTTGTGGCGGCCCAACTAGTGGCTCTTATGTCGTCGGTCCATTTGGCGACCTCTCATGTCGTCGACCGACGACCCTTTGGCCGTGTCGTTACTCACTAGGACTTTCCACCCATGGCAGTGAATTTTTGCCTCCCCCAAGATTCGAACTCTAAACCTCCAGGCTTAAGTATTAGAGTTTATGAATCCTGGTAACCAAGTGAGATGAGCTCACTTGGCTACCAGGATTCATAAACTCTAATACTTAAGCCTGGAGGTTTAGAGTTCGAATCCTGGGGGAGGCAAAAATCCACTGGCCAGGGGTGGGAAGACCTAGTGAGTAACGGCACGGCCAAGGGTCGTCGGTCGATGACATGAGAGGTCGCCAAATGGGTCGACGACATAAGGGCTGCCACAAGGGCCGCCCACGAGGCCAAAGGGCCGGGTCGTTACAATAAAACTTGGTTACCAGGATTCATAAACTCTAATACTTAAGTCTGGAGGTTTAGAGTTCGAATCCTGGGGGAGGCAAAAATCCACTGGCCAGGGGTGGAAAGTCCTAGTGAGTAACGGCACGGCTAAAGGGTCGTCGGTCGACGACATGAGAGGTCGCCAAATGGGCCGACGACATAAGGGCCGCCAGTTGGGCCGCCACAAGGGCCGCCCAAGAGGCCAAAGGGTCGGGTCGTTACAATAAAAAGGCGCCTTTTTATTATAACGACCCGACCCTTTGGCCTCTTGGGCGGCCCTTGTGGCGGCCGCCGTGTCGTTACTCACTAGGACTTTCCATCCCTGGCCAGTGGATTTTTGTCTCCCTCAGGATTCGAGCTCTAAACCTCCAGGCTTAAGTTTTAGAGTTTATGAATCTTGGTAACCAAGTGAGATCATCTCACTTGGTTACCTGATCTCACTTGGTTACCAGGATTCATAAACTCTAATACTTAAGCCTGGAGGTTTAGAGTTCGAATCCTGGGGGAGGCAAAAATCCACTGGCCAGGGGTGGAAAGTCCTAGTGAGTAACGGCGCGGCCAAAGGGTCGTCGGTCGACGACATGAGAGGTCGCCGAATGGGCCGACGACATAAGGGCCGCTAGTTCGGCCGCCATAAGGGCCGCCCAAGAGGCCAGAGGCTCGGGTCGTTACAATAAAAAAAAATCTCACTTGATTATTAGGATTCATAAACTCTAATACTTAAGCTTGGAGATTTAAACTTCGAATCCTGGGGGAGGCAAAAATCCACTCCAGGGGTGGAAAGTCCTAGAGAGTAACGGCACGACCAACGATCGACGGTCGACGACCCGAGGGTCGCTAAATGGACCGCCAAATGGGTCGGGTCGTTACAGGAACGCCTCTTGATCTTGGAAGTGCAACAACACTTTGCTCTAAGAAAGCTTCAAGAACTGGCGTAAACTACTGAGAGTGATCGTAAGAAGTGGAGAGGAAGATCTGCGGAGAAAGACGCTCGCCAAAGCCTTAACCTGTGCAACGGTCGTCTCCCAATCGATCGATTGATCGATTGGGGAGGTTGAATCGATCGACTGGTCGATTCATCCCTCTTCTGTGCTCTCTAGAAAGTGTCTGAATAGATCGACTGATCGATTCAGGCTTTCTCATAATTGCGCAAAAAACTAGTCCTCAATTGATCGGCCGATCGATTGGGCTCAGCACACCTTCAATCAATGGGTTGATCGATTGACTTCCCTTTGACTTGCTTAACTCAAGTCTAGGGTCCTTAATTCCAACACCCAGTCAACCGTGACCTGTTGGAACTCCTCATACCAAGCATTCAGTCAACCTTGATCTACCGACACTTTTTCGCTAAGTATCCGGTCAACCCTTTGACCCACTTAGACTTTTATTCTCGTGCCAAGTGCCCGGCCAACCTTGACCCACTTGGACTTACCATCTCGTGCCAAGTGTCTGGTCCTCCACGATCCACTTGGACTTCCACCAGATGTCTGATCACCCTTGACCCATCTAGATTTCCTTGTGCCAAGTATCCGGTCAATTCTTTGACCTACTTAGGCTTTCCAACACCAAGTGTCCGGCCAACCTTGACCCACCTGGATTTCCACGTATCTAGCTTCACTCACCAGGTCTTTCCATCTACCTAGCTTCACTCACTAGGACTTTCCATCTGTCTGGCTCCACTCACCAGGACTTTCCATCTACCTGGCTTCACTCACTAGGACTTTCACCTAGCTTCACTCACTAGGATTTTCACCTGGCTTCACTCACTAGGATTTCCCACTGCCCGACTTCACTCACCGAGACTTTCACATGCCTAGCTTCACTCACTAGGTCTTTCACCTGGCTTCGTTCACCAGGATTTTCCAACTTCCTAGCTTCACTCACTAGGTCTTTCACCTGACTTCACTCACCAGGATTTTCCAATTGCCTAGCTTCACTTACTAGGTCTTTCACTTGGCTTCACTCACAAGGATTTTTCCTTACCTAACATCCAGTTAGGACTTTCCCAGTCAAGTATCCGATCAACCTTAACCTACTTGACTCTTCTTTACATCAAACTGGTCAATTCTTGACCAAAGGGGAATTGTATCAACAATCTTCCCAACGATTGCATCTGCAATCTCCATGTATTATCAAACATCAAAACCCAAAATCAAGACTTAAGCTTGAGCCAACTCAAGCTTAGTCAACCTGGTCAACCTTGACCTAGGGGATATTGCACCAACAAGGAAGAGCTCCTTAGGGTCGGTGGGCCGGTTGCAACACATCAAGAAATGGGGCTTTTGGAGGTAGGAGTTTTAAAGAGACGGAAGAAGCTTAGTACTTGGTCTCTTTTTTCCTTCTTCTATAAGAAACATTGAATCTAGTCCTATTAAAATTACCACATAACAAATTTAAGAAAACAACTAAATTTTATCAACTAAGTCATATAAATTTTATTATACTAAGTCATATATTTTTTTATTTATAAAAAAAATTATATTCATGTGTTATATAAATTTTTATCTACATACTAAGTCTTATAACTTTTATAATGTTTAGTCATGTATAATTCTTTTTATATAAAAATTTATATCCCTACATTATATAAATTTTTATATACACACGCTAAGTCTTTATAAATTTTATTCATAATAAAAATTTATATCCATGGTTATATAAATTTTTATATACATATTAAGTCCTATAAATTTATATAAAAATTTATTCACATGGGTTATATAAATTTTTATATATTTACTAAGTCATTTATATAAAAATTTATTCACATGGATTATATAATTTTTTTATACATTTACTAAGTCATATAAATTTATATACAAATTTATATACATGGCTTATATAAATTTTTATATACACATTTAATTTTTAATTAAATTTTATACATATTTATATCCACCCATCTTCTTAATTAATCAATTCAAATTCTATAAATGTAAGTTAACTTAATTAATTAAACCTAACTAACTCTATCTATTTAAATTAATAAATTCTTAATTACATTTAAAATAATTAAATAAATTCTCTTAATTAAATAATTCTGAATTCTAATTAAATTGTAATTAATCCAATAAATTTCCTTAATTAAATAAAGCTGAATTCTAATTAAATTACAATTAATCTAATAAATCTTCTTAATTAAATAAATTTGAATTCTAATTAAATTGTAATTTAACCCAATAAATCTCCTTAATTAAATAAGTGGTTTCGGATACTACATGACTAGAGCACTATAAATAGAGCTTCAATTCACCTAGTTTCAGAACAACACTTTCTCTGTACTCAAATCTTCTATTCTGTTCTTCATTGTTTGAGCTGTCAACGTCTTGTACGAGGTTTCTCCGCCTCCAATTTATGTCGAAGAAGGAGTTTAGTAAACATGTTTCATTTTCTTTGGATTAGCAACCTCCTCGGTTGCAAACCAAATAAATCTTCTTTATCTCATACTTTCTTTTATGCAATTTAATTTTTTTTATTAAAGTGTTCTTATAACCCAATGTCGAAAGAAAGAGAAAGGTATTTTGGTTTTCACTACAGAACTATTCACCCCTCCCCCCTCTAGCCGATAGGACCAACACTTTTATGTTGCGCACTCTTGATGTGCATAGATCATGTATATGTTTCTAGGCATTAATTGTCATACATTTACTTACATTTCATAAGCATGATCTACATTATCACACCCTATTTCATTATGATATCAACATTTTTACTCTTTTCATTTGAAGATCTACTCTTTTCGTATTTTGATTGACAAGATGCATTTTGGAGCAAAAACAGAGTATATTGGACGTTAGAGCGAGCTTGGAGAGAAAGCAGTAAGCATGGTCATGCCTCATAAGCACGGTCGTGTCTCTCAGGGAGTCTAGCTTGTGCCATAGTTCGGTCGTACCCAGGAGGCATGGCAGTGCCATTCTCCAAGCCAACCTCACGATTAGGTCATGCCTTGCTCACAGCGAGTGTCACGGTTTGGCTATGCCTCTTCCTGGAGCAAAATTCCAAATCTTCCATAGTTTGGTTATGCCCTTGAAGCACGGTCGTGCCTTCTTCACCAAGGGTTTCAAGGCACAATTGTAGCCATGTCGCGTGATTCACAGGTCGTGTGGATGTCTTATAAAAGGGGGATAGTATCTCCTTTTTAAAGGAGAGAGGGTTTTCCCTTCAGGGGAACCCACAATATCCATATCCGAAGTAGATTTTGATGATCCATCCACCATCTGAGGTAGATTTCATCAATCCATCAATCATCAAAGTAAGGATTTCATCTGGAGACATCGACAACATCTCGCTAAGCTTTCTCTTCTCCTTTCTTCCAGATTTGAGTTGTTGAATACTTCCTTCTATATCTTGTAGTTGTATTTCCTTTTTTATGGAGTAGATTCTTCAAATTTTAGGATATAGAGAGTAATTATGATATGATATTGATGTATAAACTATGTATTTCACTATTTCTTTGTTCTATAATATGCTTATGCTTGTTCTTGTTTGATTAAATGTCTGTGTGGTGAATGATTACATGTATATGATGTTTAATTGAATGAAGGTGAATGATTGGTTATCATGTAGAAGAGATGCTTTAAATTGTATGATCGGGGTCCCTTAGTGATAAAATGTATCCCTTTAATAGGATTTTCTAAACTATGTCATTAAAATAGAGATCAATTCTCCACAAGGAGTTAGCTAATTAGAGTTTAATGGATTTTCCCAATCTAATATTAGGAAGTGATTTGTGTAATCTAAACTGTATAACCAGGGGCTCTCATGTAACAGGGGCATCTCTTTAACCAGACTTTCTATATTATCTCTTTACTTAATAGCATTGAAATTCAATGAGAGTAAATACTCTAGTGTAAACTTCACGGGTCCATACTGGTAATTTGGTTAAGATCCCTACAAGAGCGTAAACATGGAGGTGAAGGAGATGAATAATACATAGAACATCAACTACCATTATAATAAAACTGAAATCCTAGAATAGTTTCCCTAAACCAATTTCTCTCTCACCGATCATTTGCTCTCAATGGATCCTTCCTTCTCTCTTGCTCTCTCAATCTCTTAATCTCTTACTCTCTTACTCTTGTGCCTTCACACAATTTTTAATCATCTAGATAACTTTTTTTCAAAATCTACTAGTGTTCAATTAATAGTCCATGTAGATATGATCTTTTATTACTTGATGACATAACTGTGCGTGCACTTGCGGTTTGTAACACCCCGAGGGTAAGGTGGTCCGACGAAAATCGGACAACACCTCTCCTGTAGCGGTGACATATGGAACCGACATACATAACCAACAGATATACATATGCAAAACACAACCAACTCGGTTGGATCTAAACACATAACATGCAACCCACATGGCTGCTAAATCAAACACAGCGGAAAACATATAACAAGCACAAAATAACAAAACTACTCACCGCGGGTCGGCCCGGCTTGACTCTTCGACAAAACAAAACCAAATATAAGTTAACACAAAGTCCACAATGGATTATTACAATACCAAGTTCACAAGTTCAAATCACAACAAAACAATAAACCAAAACTAGAAATCCATCCTCAGAAGCGACATGGGACCAACAGACTGGATCCTCCTGCAAGTGTAATGGCATCACTATCGGCTACCTGACGAAATAACTAGTTTACAGGTGGTGAGTGCTAAAGACTCAGCGGGTAATAGATAGATAATGCATGAGTAAAATAGTGAGCCAGGAATACAACAAGATACAGTCTCGGAAAGATAAATAGCAGATACTACTGTGTACAGAAGACATGTAAATTCATACCTGATACCATATCCTAGGCTAGTAGTATAAAGTCAGAAGTAGCACAAAACTACTATAATACTGCTCATAACTACCTAGATCACATGTAAGGTATACTGTCAAGGTAAGCAGTGTCCAAGCATATATAACAGGTATGTGATAACAGAACTGCATAAGTAAACAACAAACAGTATAAGCAAATAACAGCGATATAAATATGTAGAATAACAATAGCATATGCAGGAATGACCACCCCGCCCACCTCTCTGTACCACGACCCCTGTATGGTCCAGAGGCTGGATCGGTGACTACTGTACCACTCCAGCCGTCACCACTCTCGAGTGACCGAGTGGACAGTTTGTATAGTAGCTATCTAGCTACGTCGTAATAGGGTCCCTGCTGCTCATAACTCCAGCCGCCACTACCCATGAGTGACCGAGTAAGTGCATGACAGGACAAACGGCACACTTCCGCTACCACTACCCATGAGTGGTCGAGTGTGCGGCTCTGGCCAATGACCCTCTCAACCACAAGGGAGACATGGTCGCCGACATGCATGATATGACATGATGCGGTTAATGCAACAGTCATCATACATATACAACAGAAATCAAGTATGCTACATGAAGCCGCATGCTCAATACGAAACATAAATAAACAATAGTCAAACAGGTAAACATGGTGTCTAGTATCTGCTAATTATCAAAGATAACAACATGAGACTGTATTGATACGAATTCGAGCATCTCAAAGATTGAGTGGACAAAGTATCAAACACAAGAAGCGAATACGAGTGGAGTAAAGATAGATACTACATATCTGAAACTAACTCATGCACTAAGATCAATAACTAAAGAAGCAAGTCAAGAAGTACCCGCCTCTAAATGTAGTCCGAATCCGATGTCCACTCCGTCACAACACCCACCTCGGTCAAAGTCCTGCGTCAACGTATCAATTTTAGCTAATCCAATATACAAGACAGATAATTAATCCAGGCTCATTCATTACCCAAATAAACCCATAATGATCTACCCAAAACCAATCCAAACTCCTAATTTACATTCTCCTTTCCCACCATTCCAGCATACACTATGACAATTAGGATTCCTAAATCATGCACTTGTTCCCTAAAAACAAATGCACAAATATGTATTCAACTAAACTATGTATCCAACAAATCTAAATCTTTACCCTACAGTGAACTCACCTCTGTTGACTAACTGCCTAGAGATGGAATCGCCGGCATAAGCACACCGGTGCTACCGGTTGCCACAATTCCACAGACCAGAGCTCTTACCTAGCTACAAACAATACCATCACATTGATCAGTACCCAGTACCAACTAAACCCAATACCTAGGTTTACAGATCTAACAATTGGAGTGATAGAGATCTTACCTACTGCTTCCCGGATGAAGAACAGCTGCGGGAGGTTGTGTCCGAGCCCCTCACAGTAAGCGACTGCCAGAACCAAACTCCAGTCAATCCAACTTCTCATCCCGACATCCAATCACGGATTCATTGTAGCAAAACCCTAATTGAAACCACCCATACCTCACTACCAGGAACCACTACAAGCGGTGGAGAGAAGCCCGACGGAAATCGGCTTGGCTTGGCTCGGCTCGGCTCTAAGGCCCGGGAAGACGAGGTATCTCCTTGGAGTGCAAATCCTCGGCCAGCATCGAGCTCCAGAACAAGCAATGAAATCTCTGACGTCCACAGAGCTCAGATTTGCTCTCCCGACCGAGGATTCTTTGCGTGAAGTGGCACTTCGGAGGAGAACGTCGTAGATGAGACCTCCGATCAGGCGTGGAGGAGACCGGAGACTCGTCGCACAACCGAGCGTCGACGTTCGATCGCGGGCGTGCGTCGACGCTGTGTGCATCGACGAAATCGGGGAAAGTGGCGAGGGGTTCGCGTATTCGGAGGAAGAGGCACGGATAAGGTTAGGGCAATGTTGCCCTCCTTATATTAGTAGGGTTTAACTTCTCTACATGGTGTTAATTCCCTATTACGCCCCCTCTAAATGGCAATTTTTATTACCTCTTTAGTCTCAACAATTTTATCCCCTTAAACCCTACCATACGAGCTCCAAATAATTCCAGAAAAATGTCTAAAAATTTCCATTAAATTCTGATAGGTTATTATTCTCCTATAACCCTTAATTATTTATTTTGCCATATCTTACATTCTCCCCCTTTAACGAAAATTTGGTTCCCAAATTTACGACATAAATGCGTTAAACAACAATGGCAGGTATAATCATTATCACTAATGAAATATCTTTACATACCTTCATTAAACAAATGTGGGTACTGCGCTCGGATCGCATCCTCCAGCTCCCAGGTTGCCTCGTCATTTGAATGATGCTCCCATCCAACCTTGACAAGTCGGATTATCTTATTTCGCAGCTGGCGTTCCTTGTGATCCAATATCCGTACTGGAACCTCCTCATATGTTACATCTGGCTGAAGAGTGATCGATACATCTGCCAAAATATGCGTAGGGTGTGGCACGTACTTCCTCAACATAGATACGTGAAATACATCATGCACCCCGGTAAGTGATGGTGGCAGCGCCAATCGATATGCTACCTCACTAATCCTCTCAAGTATCTGAAAGGGTCTGATGTAACGAGGAGTTAACTTCCCTTTTAATCCAAACCTCCTAACTCCCTTGGTAGGAGACACTCGCAGGAACACATGATCGTCCACAGAAAACACTAAAGGTCTCCGTCTCCGATCTGCATAGCTTTTTTGTCTGTCCTGGGCTTCTGACATTCTGCATGTAATGGTGCCAACCAACTCTGCATCTCGCTCAATACGCTGCGGGCCCAAGACTGACGATTCTCCAACCTCGTCTCATAAAGTAGGAGATCTACATGCTCTGCCATACAATGCCTCGAATGGTGCCATCTGAATCGCTGAGTGGTAACTGTTGTTATATGCAAACTCCACCAAGTGCAAATAATCCTCCTAGCTACCGCCGAAGTCCGTAACACAAGATCTCAATAGATCCTCCAATGTCTGGATAGTACGCTCCGACTGCCCATCGGTCTGAGGGTGAAATGTTGTACCAAAACAGAGTTCCGTACCCATGGCCTGCTGGAGACTACACCAAAATCGTGAAGTAAATCATGGATCTCTATCCAATATAATACTCAGAGGTATACCATGAAATCTGATGATCTCTCTGCAGTATAACTCTGCCAATTGATCCAACGAATCCGTCCTACAGATCGATAAAAAATGTGCAGATTTGGTTAACCGATCAACGATTACCCAAATCGCATCATGTCCCTTCCGGGTTTGGGGTAGCCCTACCACAAAGTCCATCGTGATATGCTCCCATTTCCATTCCGGTATTTCTATTTTTTGCAATAACCCAGCTAGCCTCTAATGCTCCGCTTTTATCTGCTGACAAACCAAACACTGTGCCACAAATGTCGCAATGTCCTTCTTCATGTCATTCCACCAGTAAGATTGTTTCAGATCCCTGTACATACGAGTACCTCCTGGATGAATCAAAAATCTAAATCGATGTGCTTCCTGTAACAAATCCTCCCGAACAGGGTGCGACTCGGGAACACATAACCTTCCACGAAAATATAGAATTCCACTATCGTCACAGGTAAACTCTGTCTGCTGTCCTGAGATAACCCTGCTACGTAAAAACTGTGTATGTTGATCTGTAGCCTGAGCCTCTTTGATACGCTCCACTATAGGTGACTGAGCAACCATGGTGACTAGCAAGCCTTGCTCTGTTTGTGCTTGCTCCATCAACCCCAACTCAGAGAAGCTCTGTATCAATTCTGTAACCATCACTCGGTGGCAAGCCAAAACTCCTTGGGATTTCCTGCTCAAAGCATCAGCCACTACATTGGCTTTTCCTGGGTGATAATTAATTGTGCAGTCATAATCTTTCAAGAACTCCATCCATCTTCTCTATCACAGGTTCAGTTCCTTCTGGGTAAATAAATACTTGAGACTTTTATGATCTGTATAAATCTCAAAGGTGATCCCATATAAATGATGTCGCCAAATTTTCAGTGCGAAGATGATAGCTGCCAACTCCAAATCATGGACTGGATAGTTCCTTTCATGATCTTTCAACTAACGTGAGGCATATGACACCACACGGTCATGCTGCATAAGTACATCACTCAATCCCTAGTATGACGCATCTATGAAAAGTACAAATCCATCCATGCTAGAGGGAAGTACTAACACTGGTGCTGTACTGAGCCTCCGCTTGAGCTTCTAGAAGCTCTACTCACAAGATTCTGTCCAGCTAAACTTCTCTCCCTTTCGGGTTAATCGTGTTAAAGGCAAGGCTATACTGGAAAAACCTTCGACGAACCTCCCATAATACCCAGCTAATCCCAAGAAGCTACGTATCTCCTGTACTGTCCTCGGTTGTTCCCAGCTAGTGATGGCCTCAATCTTCTGTGGATCGACTGATATACCTCTGCTGGAAACAATGTGTCCAAGAAAACCCACCGAAGGTAACCAGAATGCTCATTTGCTAAACTTCGCATAGAGATGTTCTCGTCGTAGCGTCTCCAAAACTATGCGAAGATGTTGCTTGTGTTCCTCATCAGATCAGGAATATATCAGAATATTATCAATGAACACGATGATGAACTGATCTAGATACTCAAGGAACACTCTGTTCATCAGATCCATGAACACGGTTGGAGCATTGGTAAACCCAAATGACATTACCAAGAACTCATAGTGACCATAACGAGTGCGAAATGCTGTCTTCGGAATATCTGCATCTCTAACCCTAAGCTGATGATAACTTGAGCGCAAATCAATCTTAAAATATACACAGGTATCCTTCAGCTGATCAAATAAATCCTCTATACGTGGTAATGGGTATTTATTCTTAATAGTCATTGCATTCAGCTGCCGATAGTCAATACATAATCTCAGTGATTCATCCTTCTTAACGAAGAGTACTGGGGCTCCCCATGGAGAAACACTGGGACGGATGAAACCTCTGTCCAACAGCTCTTGCAACTGAACCTTCAGCTCTTCTAACTCTTTTGGTGCCATGCGATAGGGGGTCTTGGATACCGGTGCGGTTCCCAGAACCATCTCAATCGTAAACTCAACTTGCCGTTTAGGAGGCAACCCGGGTGGGGAGTTCATTAGGGAACACATTTGGAAATTCTCGAACAATAGGAACGTCCGAGAGTCATGGTAATGCATCCGAACCCGCTTTAACCATGGACAACAAATATCCTTGACAACCCTGTAACAATAATCTCTTCGCTTGCATGGATGATATGACTGATATCCCATCACTCTCGGTTCCAACGAATACCCAAGATGGTAGACCGAGAGGTCGGAATGTGACTACTCTAGCTCCGCAGTCGACTGTGGCATGGTTCATGGCCAACCACCATGCCCAATATAATATCAAATTCCACCATTTCTAATACCTGCAGAGCCACTATAAGAGTCTGACCATTAAAATCTAAAGGGCATCCTTTGACTTCCAAACTAACATTTAGTACCTCGTCAGATGGTAGAGATACCGTCAACCCATGAGTTCGACGAGTAGGCAGCTTCCCGATTTTACCAAGAAACACCCGAGATATGAATGAATGGGAACTACCAGTATCTATCAATAGATCTGCAGTAAAGGTATAAACTAAAATAGTACCTCGGAAAACCGATCATTCAACCCGTTGTGCCTCCTTCCGTGTGACAGCATAAACGCGACCCACCTCTGAGCTCAACTGTGGCATACCTAGGGTGGTCTGCGCTAGAATCGAAGGTGCAGGAGCCGGCTGCTGATATTGAGACTAAGGCTGATATGCTGAGTAAGGTTGAGGTGGAAGAAAATCCTGCTGTACTAGAAATGTCTGATGAGAAGATGTTGCGACAGAATACTGCGTAGTCGCTGGTTCCTGACCCTGGATATGATACATCTGTCCCTGAGAATGCGGCGATCGCTGCTGATGAGGAGCACTCTGAGTCTTCTGTGATCCTCTCTGTGGTCGTGTCTGTGAAGGTTGTCCCCCCTTAGATGTAACCTTAGTAGTCTCCAACTGTTCCTTCAAAGTACAATCCTGACTCTCATGCCCTAGTAGTTTGCAATAGTAGCAAATGGAGTGATCCAAAGGACACTGGAGTTTGGTATGACTTTTGGAGCCACACTGGTAACATCTGGATCAAGTTCTATCTTTCTTCCAGTCACGCTAAGAAGGACGAGATGCTCCATCCGATGTCCGCCCTGCCTTCTGTGGCTGAGAGAATCCTCCAGTAGTAGTCTGTGAGCTCTGACCCTTATTCCCTCTCTTTTGTGACGACTGTTTATCATGGCCTTTCTCCTGGGTTACCTGCTGCTGAGTCATCTCAATAAATAATGCTCGATCAACACCTCCCGGTAGGAACTACCTGGAAAACCTGACATCCGGATCCAAATGTATGCAGCAAGACCCTGAGTAAACTAATGCATCCAATCGTAGTCCTGTGCCACTAGATGAGGACAAAATTCAGCCAACCTACTGAACTCTGCATTGTACTCCAACACTGAATGATCGCCCTACTTGAGGTTCAGAAACTCCTGGCGACGAGCAAGACAAAAGGTAGCAAGGAAATATTGTCTCTCGAAAGCATCACGAAACATCAACCATGTGATGTGCTACTCCCCGAAGATCTCTTCTGCATACCTCACCAAGTGGCAGCCTGATCTTGGAGGTGATACGCCGCCAGTTCCACTTTCTCCTCATCTGTACAGTTCATGTATCCAAAAGTGTCCTCCAAATTCTTTAACCAACTATGAGCAACCCAAAGGATCCGTTCCGCCTTGGTATAAGGTAAATCTGTCCTAGACAGACCTCGCCAGTAATGGTATATGAGCTCTGTCCATCACCCAACCCGTAGCAATGGGTGCAGGAACAGCTGATGGTATCACAAAGGGAATTCCCCGAGGCTGGAATCCTTGATCTCCCATAGGTGGTACAACTGAAGGAATCTCCTGAGGCTGATGCCCCTGATCTCTATTAGGAGTCGAATGGGCCTGTCCTCGACTAACCATCTCCACATCAGTTGGATCCTTAGGTGAATTTCTGGCTCCCTAAACTCGGTAGGTTGTTTCCGTGGTCGTCCCGGACCACGGCGAGAACCAGCTACCGACCGACCTCGTCCCATACCTGCTATCAACAACTAATATGTACCATTAACAATACATGATTATACTTACAAAACTTACATCCAATAACTTGGAGGTGTTCCGCCACTGCCTGGTCCCAAATCCCAAAAAGTCACTTCGAGGAATTAAATCACGGAAAATCCAAAACTTGTGAAATAGGCATCGTAACCTGTGACTCTGATACCAATAAATCGTCACGCCCTGAGGGTAAGGTGGTCCGACGAAAATCAGACAACACCTCCCCTGTAGCGGTGACATATGGAACCAGCATACATAACCAACAGATATACATATGCAAAACACAACCAACTCGGCTGGATCTAAACACATAACCACACAGATAACATGCAACCCACATGACTACTAAATCAAACACAGCGGAAAACATATAACAAGCACAAAATAACAAAACTACTCACCGTGGGTAGACTCGACCCCGGGCCAGGTCTGGCCCGAACCAAGCCTAGGCCCGTAACCGGGTCAACGGGTCAGTTGCCCGTTGACCCGATTCGCCGGGTCGAACCGGAACCGGCCCGGCAAGTTGCTGGGCCGGTTCCAGTTCAGTGGCTGTAAAACCGGCGAACTGCCGGTTAACCGGCGGGTTGAACCGGCAGTTCAGTCGCAAATTTTTTTTTTTTTAAACGGCTTGAACCGGCGGTTCGTAGCCGTTGGGAGGATTTTTTGGGTATTTTTTTTCAACGGTTAGGATCATTTGACCATTTTTTGATCAATGGCTATGATTTAGTGTCCGTTACAATCAAAACTCTATAAATAGAGAGCTCATTTCATCATTTTTCACACACATCTTCTCTACTCTTAATCTCATTTTTCGTATTCTCTAATCTCTACACGCTTTCGTTTTCAATTTTCAATTACAATGGAAGGAGGCCGCGGAGGTGCATCATCTCGAGCTCGCAAGGGAAAGCAAATAATGAATCCGCGGGAGGAGGACCCCAACATTCAATCCACCGATGATGAGATCGAGCATCTTCCGAATCCGACACCCGAAACACAAGGAAGTATCGATGCAATTACTTCTAAGGTTCGGGAACTTCCTCCTCTAAAGTCTTCTATTTTCACTAAACATTTTGAGAAGGTCACTCTTCCGTCGGGAGAAATGCGTGCAAAATGTAAGCACTGCAATGCTTCCTACAAATTCCAAGCCAGCGGCGGCTATGGGTCGTTGAAACGACATGTAGAAACAAAGCACCCGACGGAATATGGACTCGACCGTTCTCAAACACAATTATCAAGATTTTCTTCAACTAGCAGTGGTACCGATTCCGGTTTATTTTTATATTCGGATAATAAATTAAGAGAATCATTAGCTAAATTTGTTTCCGTAGAACATCTTTCTTTTAGTTTTGGATCTAAATGCACATTTGAAGATTTTTGTAAAGAATCTCTTAATCCATGTGCTAAACGTGTTCCTAGGACTACACTTACTCGTACAATTAAAAAATTAGTAAAACAAGAAAAAAAGAATTTAATTGATGAATTTAGTAAATTAGATAATAAAATTTCTATATGTTCCGATATTTGGAGTGATTGGCAAACACATTCGTATATGAGTGTGACTTATCATTGGATCGATAACTCTTGGAACCTCCAAAAAAGATTATTAGCTTATAGAGTTTTTGATGAATCACATAATGCTCATAATATCACACAATTATTATGTTTAATTTTAGAAGAATATGATTTAACTCATAATATATTTTCAATATCATTAGATAATGCTAGTTCCAATACCGCTTGTATAGATAATCTAAAATTTGTTTGTCAACCTATTATTGAAGGTTTATTTTTTCATATTCGTTGTGTATGTCATGTTTTAAATTTATGTGTTCAAGATGGTTTAAAAATTTTAGAAAGTTATATTAAACCAATTAGAATTGCAATTTCTTATTTATGGTCTCATCCATCTATAATGAAACAATGGGCTAGGTTTTGTAAAATTAATGGAATGAGACCTAAAAAATCTCCACGTGATGTACCAACACGTTGGAATTCAACATACCAATTATTACAAGATTCATTTCAATATAAAGAATTATTATGTTCATTTTTTGCACAAAACACTAATACTAATATATATTTATTTTCACAACAATGGAATATTTGTAGTAGTATTTGTGAAATTTTAAAAATATTTAATGATGCAACCAAACAACTTTCCGGTGTTTATTATCCCACTGCTCAATTAGTTTTAGAAAATTTTTCTAATATAGTATTAGTTTTAAATGAACATATTAATAATGAATCTTTATCTCCTTGCATCTTAGCTATGAAAACTAAATGAGAAAAATATTTTTATTTAATTCCTGAAATTTATTTAATTGTATTTGCTTTAGATCCCAGATTAGAAATTTTACAAGAAATGTTAATTTTATATTATGACGCTTTAATTCCAATTAAAGATTCTTTTTCCCCTGATCCAGTTAATATTATATATAATGTTAGAATTTATTTATATGATATTTATAATCAATATTGTCAAGCCCCAGAGGAGTCTCTGTCCGAAGAAATTTCGGTAGCATCACCCTTGTACGGCGGACAATATGAAACTTTCTACATATCACATATACATCAGCCACAGGCGGTTGGAATGATAACAAGAATAAAAAAAAAAACAAACACCACACAGTTTATAAAGATATTCAGCCTCTGGCTGTCACAACCACGCAGTTAATATTAGTAAACAACAACAATAGGACTCTGACTCGAAATCCACCCTACTCCACTACACTCGTAAAGCTCAAATCCAACGAACTCACCTCTTCTGCCGTCCAGGCAGGCACGTAGTAGAATGAAATCCAATATCATATCAAAAACCATCAAAAGGTACCACTCCATACAATATCCATAGTAAAAATCCAAAGACAATACTAAAACAAAGTCTGATATAGAAAAAAAACCAAAATAAAACAACTAACGAACTAGTAGAGAACTAGCTCTACGTGCAGATGGGGGGCCAGCGACTGGAACTGCTCCGGACAGCTTCAACCTGAAAATATCAACAATGGAGGCGGGGTGAGTCCAACACTCAGCAGGTACAACTGATATGCATAATAAAACAAATAATGACAACACTAATCACGCGTACTCTCAATACGAAGGAATAAATGCAATCGAAATGAAATCGAGATAATCGTATTAACCTAATCAAGGTACAAAGGTAATGTGTCACAAACCAAGAAATCATAATCATGTATGTCAATCAAATGATCCATACAAATGCAGATATAAGTGCAAGAATCACAACAATATAATGCGATAAATGATATGGTGACCAAGACTTGACATCATCGCCCCGACAGCGATCGAGTGGACTAATGCTTTGAGTACTCCCCTCCGTCCCCAAATCATAAATGGGGAGCTCAATGCTCTCATCTCCGGTACACAATGACGGGAGGATATCTCTGCCGGCTACCAGTCTCCCGACCAACGGAGCCAAACAGAGTCCACCATCTGCCGGCCACGCCGCTACACTAAATGCCAACGAGTCAAACAGAAGGAATCGATCACGGCTACCACGCTGAGTCACCCGACCAACGGAGCTAAACAATGAACACACCCTGCCTGATATACAACTAATCCATGGGTGGTGTGGCGAAGATATGAATCGGCGATGCTCAACCAAAGTGAGCCGATAATCGACAAAGATGCAATCATGATGATGTCACTAAAAATACGGCATAGTCCATATAACTGATACATGTGTACCAATCGAAGAAGTATCAAATAGAAGGTACACCAATAAAATAGGGTATCAAATAAACCCTAGATCCAGAACATATCATAGCATGTGGTTGGTTCACTACCTAAAGCATATGTGATCAGGTAGATATCATGCAGTGCAGCATAAATAAACAAACAAACATGTAACTAATCATGTAGCGACCAACCGAAACAAACAGATAACACAATTATTGTTATATGTTAAACATATTATCATGCATATCAAAAGACATAAGTCAAAGTACCCACCTCCGAAAATAGAAAGGTCCGATCTGACTCCGAGATACTCGTCTCGCGTCAAAGTCCTGTGTTAAATCGCACAGTTTAGCTAATTTAATTATAAACAAATAGCTAAACTAATTTCTAATCCACTGATTAGTTTGGGTTAGTTTCATGAACCCCAATCACACAGTTATACAACTTACAAACCTAAATCACCCGATAACCAAATTAATTATGTATTAAGTCGTACCTAGAACATGTGTCAACTAAATCCATAAACCAAATACTTACCCAAACTCAAGTAGGTGGTCAAGGGTACAATCCGGCCACAGAGGTTTTACAATTGCTTCCTCCCTGTTTCCACTTCCTCTTCTTCAGTGATGGTAGTACAATACAAAATCTACTGCTGGTGGTAGTGAAACCGGCTGCCGGAGGAATGAAGAGGGAAAGACAATGGTGTTGGGCAGCAGATTGGGATCACCAAGAGGCTAGTCTCAGATTGCTTTGCCTCTGTCCACAACCCGGAGAGATAACTAAAGCACAGAGAAAACAAAGCAAAGATTAGGGCAAAGGAGCATCCGAAAAGAATTGGCCGGGAATATTCAAGATGAAAGCAGAGAGGAGAAAAACTAGCACTGCTTGGCGTCGGCGGAGACGCTAGGGCACAGATGACAGCGCCGGCACTGCAGGTTGTCTAGGGCAGAGGAAGGGTCGCCGGCACTGCTCGTGCGTCGGTGGAGATGCTCGGCTCGGCGGCGGCACAGCAAATCGGCAGTGAACTCACACCAGGGCAGAGGAAGAAAGGGTGATGCACGGGGCCGGCTCTAGGGCACAAGTGACGGCGGCCGGCGCTGGGTTTGTCTAGGGCAGAGGCTGTCGACGATGGAGGAGGTGAAATGCTCGGTGACCAGGAGGAAAGGCTCGGCTTCACCGAGAAGAAGAGAAGAGAAGGGGGAAACCGCCGCCGGCGGTTAGGGCAAGGAGGAAGAAGGGAGACGGCGTCGGGCTCGGGTGTGAGGAGGGGGAAGAAACGAAGGTTTTAAAGAAATTAAAAAGAAAAAGAAAAAGAAAAAAGGAAAAGAAAAAATAAAATTTTTCCTTATTAAAACTGGATAGCCTAAACAGGCTTTTCCGGACCCCGTTCTTATCCCCGTCAACTCGTCCGTACGAGCTCCGAAAAATTCCCGAAAAATGTCCAAAAATTCCGGAAAATTTCCTTATTAAAAATCGTCATTTTTCCGGTATTTTACAAATATTATGCAAAATATAGAACACAAATTAATATTTCTGAAATACAACAACCTACTAGTAGTAATTTAAAACTTACAAAAACACAACTCTTATTAAAAGAACGGACAAAACACCCACGAGGATCCTCAAGTTCCACACAGGAACTTGAGAATTATTTTACGACTTCTTTTGATTTTAATGAAGTAGATAGCGAAAACTTCAATATCTTAAAGTAGTGGTCACAGAAGGCTCAAAGTTTTCCCGTTCTCTCCGTGATCGCAAAAGAAATTTTAGCTTGTCCAGTGTCAACTGTTGCTGTGGAACAGACGTTCAGTGCCGGCGGTAACATATTAGATGAACGACGATCAACTTTGTCTCCCGACTCATTGGAAGCCCAAGCATTACTGGACGATTGGACCAGAGCGGAGAAAAGAATCCAAGGAATGCAACTTTCAAATGACGAAGTTGAAGATTTTGATACTGAAGGAATAAATACGACAGGAACAGGAAATGGAAGTGAATGAAAATGTAAAAGGATAAAAATGTAAAAGAACTACGTGGGCTTTGATTCCCTTAAAGGGATACGTAGGCAACTTAAATAAGTGCAAGCCCTTTTTTCAATAAATTTTAATTTATAATTTTTAATGTTTAATGTTTAATTTTTAATTTTTTTTAACATATTAATCTTGAACCGTGGCGAACCGTGACGAACCGTGAACCGAACCGTGAACCGGCTGCTCTAAACCGTGAACCGTAACCGTCTTGGGAGGTTAAGGTTAAGGGTCGACCTGCCTAGAACCGTCGAACCGGCGGTTCCGAACTGACGGTTCTGAACCGTCGAACCGTCGATTCCGAACCATGGTCAGGTCTAACCGTGGGCCGGCCCGGCTTGACCCTTCGACAAAACAAAACCAAATACAAGTTAACACAAAGTCCACAATGGATTATTACAATACCAAGTTCACAAGTTCAAATCACAACAACACGATAAACCAAAACCAGAAACCCGTCCTTAGAAGCGACGTGGGACCGGTAGACTGGATCCTCCAAGTGTAATGGCATCACTATCGGCTACCTGGCGAAATAACCAGTTTGCAGGTGGTGAGTGCTAAAGACTCAGTGGGTAATAGATAGATAGTGCATGAGTAAAATAGTGAGCCAGGAATATAACAGGATACAGTATCGAAAAGATAAATAGCAGATACAACTATGTACAGAAGACATGTAAATCCATATCTGATACCATATCCTAGGCTAGTAGTATAAAGTCAGAAGTAGCACAAAACTACTACACAAAACTACTACAATACTGCTCATAACTACCCAGATCACATGTAAGGTATATTGTCAAGGTAAGTAGTGTCCAAGCATATATAACAGGTATGTGATAACAGAACTGTGTAAGTAAACAACTAACAACATAAGCAAACAACAGCGATATAAACATGTAGAATAACAACAACGTATGCAGGAATGGCCATCCAGCCCACCTCTCTGCACCACGACCCCTGTATAGTCAAAAGGCCGGATCGGTGACTACTGTACCACTCCAGCCATCACCACTCTCGAGTGACCGAGTGGACAGTTTGCATAGTAGCTATCTAGCTACGTCGCAATAGGATCCCTGCTGCTCACAACTCCAGCCGCCACTACCTATAAGTGACCGAGTAAGTGCATGATAGGACAAGTGTGACACTTCCGCTATCACTACCCATGAGTGGTCAAGTGTGCGGCTCTGGCCAATGACCCTCTCAACCACAAGGGAGACATGGTCGCCGACATGCATGCTATGACATGATGCGGTTAATGCAACAGTCATCATACATACAACAGAAATCAGGTATGCTACATGAAGCCGCATGCTCAATACGAAACATAAATAAACAATAGTCAAACAGGTAAACATGGTGTCTAGTATCTGCTAATTATCAAAGATAACAACATGAGACTGTATTGATACGAATTCGAGCATCTCAAAGATTGAGTGGATAAAGTATCAAGCACAAGAAGCGAATAAGAGTGGAGTCAAGATAGATACTACATATATGAAACTAACTCATGCACTAAGATCAATAACTAAAGAAGCAAGTCAAGAAGTACCTGCCTCTAAATGTAGTCTGAATCCGATGTCCACTCCGTCACAACACTCGCCTCGGTCAAAGTTCTGCGTCAACATATCAATTTTAGCTAATCCAATATACAAGGCAGATAATTAATCCGGGCTCATTCATTACCCAAATAAACCCACAATGATCTACCCAAAACCAATCCAAACTCCTAATTTACATTCTCCTTTCCCACCATTCCAGCATACACTATGACAATTAGGATTCCTAAATCATGCACTTGTTCCCTAAAAACCAATGCACAAATATGTATTCAACTAAATTATGTATCCAACAAATCCAAATCTTTACCCTACAGTGAACTCACCTCTGTTGACTCACTGCCTGGAGATGGAATCGTCGACACAAGCGCACCGGTGTTGCCGGTTGCCACAATTCCACAGACCAGAGCTCTTACCGAGCTACAAACAACACCATCACACTGATCAGTACCCAGTACCAACTAAACCCAATACCTAGGTTTACAGATCTAACAACTGGAGTGATAGAGACCTTACCTACTGCTTCCCGGATGAAGAACAACTGCGGGAGGTTGTGTCCGAGCCCCTCACAGTAAGCAACTGCCAGAACCAAACTCCAGTCAGTCCAACTTCTCATCCCGACATCCAATCATGGATTCATAGTAGCAAAACCCTAATTGAAACCACCCATACCTCACTTACCTCACTGCCAGGAACCACTAGAAGTGGCGGAGAGAAGCTCGACAGAAATTGGCTCGGCTTTAAGGCCCGGGAAGATGAGATATCTCCTTGGAGTGCAAATCCTCGGCCAGCATCAAGCTCCAGAACAAGCAATGAAATCTCCGGCATCCACAAAGCTCAGATCTGCTCTCCCGACCGAGGATTCTTTACGTGAAGTGGCGCTTAGGAGGAGAACGTCGCAGATGAGACCTCCGATCAAGCGTGGAGGAGACTGGAGACTCGTCGCGCAACCGAGCGTCAGCGTTCGATCGCGGGCGTGCGTTGGCGCTGTGTCCGTCGACGAAATCGGGGAAAGTGGCGAGGGGTTCGCGAATTCGGAGGAAGAGGCACGGCTAAGGTTAGGGCACTTTTGCCCTCCTTATATAAGTAGGGTTTAACTTCTCTACATGGTGTTAATTCCCTATTACGCCCCCTCTAAATGGCAATTTTTATTACCTCTTTAGTCTCAACAATTTTATCCCCTTAAATCTTATCATACGACCTCCAAATAATTCCAGAAAAATATTTAAATATTTCCATTAAATTCCGATAGGTTATTCTCTAATAACCCTTAATTATTTATTTTGAAAAATGGATCCTTCCTTCTCTCTTGCTCTCTCAATCTCTTAATCTCTTACTCTCTTACTCTCGAGGCTTCACACAATTTTTAATCATCTAGATAACTTTTTTTTCAAAATCTACTAGTGTTCAATTAATAGTCCCTGTGGATTCGATCTTTTATTACTTGATGACATAACCGTGCGTGCACTTGCGGTTAGACAACAATCCCTTTGCGCACCTTCGCTGCGCGCGTGAAAGGGTGACTAATGTGGAAATAGGGGGTGCCCCAAACACATGGTCGCCCTCCCCCCTCACAACGCTCACATGAGGCATGGAGGAGGCAACAAATGGAGCGGTTAATTGCATAATCTATTTATCTTAGTCACACACAACATCACGCAGGGGATCAAATCCCTATATCAAGGTTGTTCCCCTATGAGTGCCCCCTGTGCGACAATACGTAACTGGGGGGTGGGGCACAATACAATAAATGATCAATGATGCATTGTGCCCCCCACTCAGTTGTGTATTGTCACACAGGTGCACAACATGTTGTTGGTTAGTCCTACGAAAATCGTACCGGTTCCACTGTACAAAAATTTTGTACAAGTGTCGAACCTTTCCTAAATAACCTATTGTGTTCTTTAGAAGTTAAATTAGGAATCACAAACGGAACTTAACATTATTGATTCCAAATTTAACTTATCTGTTCTTAATGGTTTAGACTTAGATCGCAAGCGGAACTTAACACTACTGATCCAAGTCCAACCTATGTTACAAAGTTAATTAAATATTTATTTCTAAAATCGGCTCCCAAGTCAAACATGGCGAGGCACAAGGCCTTCTTGGGTATAGGATCATCCACCACTGCCTCGACAAAGCCTTTAAAAGAAATTCAATATTTAATTTCCTAAAATAACATTAGGTTTAACCAAAAAGAACAATCGAATCACAAATTCGAAAAACAAAAACAAAAACACAAATTCGAAACTCTAGAATCATATGCCTCTTGTGTTTGGTATTTCCAAAAATAACTATACAAAGAAAACTAGTATGATGCTGAAAATAATTGCTAGTTATACCTTTCTTTGTAAGCAAATAACCTCTTGATCTTCTACCGTATTCCTCTTCTAACCTCGGACGTTGTGTGGGTAACGATCTTCCGAGATGAGAACCACCAAGCACCTTCTTCTTCCTTCTAGGTTTCGGCCACCAAGAGTCCTTCTTGACGGATAGGTTCGGCCACCACCAATGCTCCAAGGGATGCTAGAGACTAGGCTTCCTTTCTCTCCTTCTTCTCCTTGCTTGATCCGGCCACCAAGAGAACTCCACCAATAAAGAAGTTTTGGCCACAATAAGGAGAGGAGAGAAAAAGAAGGGGTCGGCCACACCACCAAGGAAGAGAGGGAGAAAGAAAAAGAATAGAGTCGTTACCCTTGAAGGCACCTCTACCCCCTCTTTTATAATCCTTGGTCTTGGCAAATAAGGAAATTTAAATAAAAAACTTCCTTAATTCTTTTGCCATGAAAAGGAAAATTTATTTAATTAAAAATAATTTCCTCTTCTCATATTACATGGTCGGCCACATCTATAAGCTATAAACAAGGAGAGTTTTAATTATAATATGAATTAAAACTTCCTAATTTGTCTCCGAAAATTTATAAAAAATTTCTCCAATAATTTTTCCCTTCTTGGTGGATTATAAAAAAAAGAAATTTTATAAATTAAAATCATTCTTTTAAACATGTGGATAATTTCCAAAAAGGAAAGTTATCTTTAAAAATTAAAATTTCCTTTCAATTTACAAATAAGGAAAGATATCAAATCTTTTCTTAATCTTTTGTAGAAACTTATAAAAGAGATATTTAATTTTTAAACTCTCTTTTAAATCATGAACATGGTTAAAAAACAACTCATTTTAATTAATATCTCAGTCCAAGAGTAGTACCACTCAACCTTATCGTCATATCGGACTAAGTCCACCTGCAGGGTTTAACATGACAATCATTATGAGCTTCTCTTGGGGACATTATCAACCTAGATTTCTAGGACACAGTTTCCTTCTATAATCAACAAGACACACTATAAGTAACATCATTTCTCAACTTATCGAGCATTTTGATTTATCGAGCTAAATCTCACCCTTTGATAAGTCAAAGAAATAAATATTAAATATATGTGTTTGTTATTATATTAAGATTAAAAACACACACTTCCATAATAACTAAGGACTTGTTCTTTTATTAAATCAGTATAAAAAGAACTTTCCTTAAATGGTCTTGCTCAATACACTTAGAGTGTACTAGTGTAATCTATTAGTCAAGATAAACTAATACCTAATTACACTACGACTATTCCAATGGTTTGTTCCTTTCCATCTTAGTCGTGAGCTACTGTTTATAATTTATAAATAACCGATAACACGATCTTCTGTGTGTGACACCGCACACTATGTTATCTACAATATAAATTAATTGAACATCTACATTTGGTATATTTAAATGTAGACACTTGCCCAATGTGATTCTTATAAATGTTTATACAAAAGCTAGACTTTTAGTATATACTCCAACAATCTCCCACTTATACTAAAAGACTATGCTGCCATTAAAGCTGCCATACATCTGATTCCCAACCCTTCAACATGTCCATTAAAAGCTCTTGCTTAAGGACCTTAGTGAAAAGATCTACAGGTTATCACCTGATGCAATCTAGGCGGCAACAACTTCTCCTCATTTATACGATGTCTTGTATTGGGTGGTATTTGCGCTCTATTGTGTTTACTTGCCTTATGGACTTATGGTTTCTTCGAGTTTACTACTGCACCACTATTATTACAATAAATTGTAATAATTTTTTGGGCAAACCAGAAAGCATGTCTAAGTCCATCATGAAGTATCTGAGTCATACAGCTTCTATGACTGCCTCAGAGGCTGCCACTTACTCAGCTTCTATGGTGGAGTCCGAAAAAGTACTTTTGCTTATCACTCTTCCATAATTATGACTTTACCTTCTAAAGTAAACACAAAACCCCGAGGTTGACTTACTATTGTCCCTATCTGATTGGAAGTTAAAATCCGTACAACCCACAGGGAGCAAATTATCTGCCTTGTAAGTTAGCATATAATCTCTAGTGCCTCTAAGGTACTTTTATATATGCTTTACCGCAGTCCAATGTCCTTGTCCAGGGTTACTTTGATGTCTGCTAAATATGCCCTTGGCAAAACAGATTTCTAATCTCGTGCATAGCATACATTTGGCTTCTGATAGCCGAAGCATAAGGAACTGCCTTCATTTCCTCTATCTCATTTGATATCTTCGGAGACATCTCTTTAGATAAAGCTACTCCATGCTGAAAAGGTAAGAAACCTTTCTTGGAGTTTTGCATGCTTAAAATGAGCAAAGATTGTTTCGATATATGAAGCTTGGGATAAGTAAAATATATTCTTTTCTTGCGATCCCTTTGATCCCAAGAATATATGCATTCTCCCAAGTCTTTCATATTGAATTGTTTGGACAACCATACCCTTACTTCTGACAATACTTTGATATTATTTCCAACTACCAAAAATGTTATCTACGTATAGTACAAGAAATACCACCACGTTTCCATCACACTTCTTGTATACACAACTCATTCGGTTATAAAATAAATCCAAAGGTCTGAATTACTTTATTAAACCGGATGTACTAAGACCTTGAAGCTTTACTTCAGTCCATAGACTGATTGAGCTTACACACAAGATGCTCTTTGCTCTTTGCAATGAACCCTTCTGGTTGCTTTATATGGATGTTTTCTTCAAGACTTCCATTAAGGAAAGCTGTCTTGACATCCACTTGCTAAATCTCATAGATAAAAGAATCCGGATAGACTTAAGCATGGCTACTGGTAAAAAAGTTTCCTTTTTCAACAAGCCTTGCTTTGAAAGTTTCTACCTTCCTGTCTATCCCTCTTTTCCTATTGTAGACTTATTTTCACCCATTGGCTTTTACACCATTTGGTGATTTTATATGCTCCCAGACTCTATTAGAATAAATATATTCTAATTCTGTATTCTTTGCAAAGATGCTGCATCTTTATCTTGGAGTGCTTCATCATATGTCCGGGGATCAGGTTCATGTCTACCAGGGATCAAGTTCAAAGACTCTTCCAAAACATGAATCTTTTAGGTTGCCTAACAACCCTCCCACTATGACGTGACACTTTCTGCAATTGTGTATCATTTGTGATACGTGTTGCAGTTTCTTGTGATATTTTATCTTGTATAGTTAGTACTAGATTAGACGTGCCCTTTAAGAATAATTTTTTACTCATGGGCTAGTGGTTCATAGTATAGTCCTTTTCTAAAATCGGGCATTGGTGCCAACAATGACCTTCCGATTTTAAGGACTAGAAACCTCTTTTCGTTTTTCTAGGATAACTCACAAACAAGTGAACTCATGTCCAACTTATCAGTGTCTCTCATGTGCTAGACCACCCAAATCTGAATATGCTTCAGACTAGGCTTACGCCCATTCTGCAATTCTATGGGAGTAGAAAGTTCTGACTTAGAAGGTACTACGTTCACTTCCGTTTCCAGTGTATATCTTTAAAACAAATTTGGTAATTTTCTGAATAACTTATCTTCGATCTAATTATTCCATAAGTGTTTTATACCTTCTTTCTACTACACCATTCTGTTGGGGTGTACCAAGTGTAGTTAGTTGGGATTATATCCCGTCTTCTGATAAGTGACTCCTAAACTCTCCTAAGAGGTACTTGTTACTACGATTTTACCATAGTGTCTTAATACTTTTACTTTGACGTTACTTCATATCAGCCTAGTACTCTTTGAACTAATCAAAGCACTTAGACTTGTGGCGCGTTAAGTAAATGTATCCTTATCTCGAATAGTCGTCTATAAAAAAGATGAAATATTCGAAACAACCTCTTGCCTGGATAGTCAAAGGTCTACACAAATCAGAATGAACCAATTTCAACATATCTTTGGCTCCATACCCCTTAGACTTAAAAGCTTCTTAGTTATTTTTCCTTCCAAGTAAGACTCGTAGGTTGGAAAGATTTCCACTACCAATGAACCCAAGAGTTCATTGGTTATTATCCTTTGAATCCTACTCAAGTTAATATAACCTAGCCTTAGATGCCAAAAATATGATTGGTTCATTTTCGAAGGTTACTTTCTCTTATTTAGAAAATGTGTTATTAATTTCTATTTATTGCATCGTGGGAGTTATTGGATTATAAATTGTCAACCAACGTACCAGAACAGATAACTTCCCTATTTTTCTTGATAACAAGTTTGTTATCAAAATAGACAGAATATCTATTCTTTAATAGTTTAGAAACCGAAATCAGGTTCTTTTTAAACCTAGTACATAAAGACAATTTCTGAAAATCCATATTTTATTCCTATCAGAGAATAAATATCTTCCACTGCAACAGCTACTACTTTTGTAGTAGTGCCCATGTAGACGGTGTTTTCCTTTTCATATAGTTGTTGGGTTTCTTGGAACCCTACAATAAATTGCAGACATGATCAGTGGTTCCCGTATCTACACGTCAGGTACCAGTAGATAACTCCACTAAACATGTTACAACTAATGAATAAAATACACCTAAATTGTTCTTAGTTCTAAGAAGACAGTTTACCTTAATGTCCAAGTCCTATTTCCAATCGTTATAATTGGGACCACTAAGTCTATCCTATAGTATAATAGTTAGGGGATTGACCAACATTTAAAATCCTAAGAATCACAAAAGTATTTGGTCAAGACTAACACCTTAAAATCTCCATGAATTTTGTATGCCACGATAGTGTGGACGTATACAAAATCAAAGAGGAGATTTTATCCATTAATTTTATTATCTCGTCAACATAACTTTATGACAAATAAAATTAATAGTTGGTTTATCTCTGATCAAATATTTGGTCAAAACTTTGAATTTAAAATAATATTGATTCCTCAAAACAATATCATTTAAATTCACCAACAACTCAAACACCGTGAATTTTGCATACCACGTTAGTGTGGACGTATACAAAATCAACATTTGTAAGAGGAGAGTTTTACCCATTAACTATCTTGTCAACCTAACTTTATGACAAATAAAATTATCTCAAACACCGTTAATTTTGTATGTCACGTTAGTATGGACGTATACAAAATCAATCATTTGTAAGAGGGGTTTTAACCCATTAATTTTATTATCTTGTCACCTTAGTTTTATGACAAATTAATAGTTGGTTTCCCTTTGGTCACACAAGTAATAGCAGTAACTCCGTTGGGGAGAATACTATTAAATATGTCTAAGTGTATACCATTACTTGATACTTAGTCCATTAAATAGAATTGTGCCCTTTCAGTTGGAGAAGATCACACACATCCTAAATAATTTCCTATAACCATCCATAAAGGAAGTTTGATCTAGTGATCCGCAAACAAACCCATCTGTTGTGGAGGGAGGCACTCAGAGCCAACACGCAAGCATATTGCATCACTTACAAACCAGTAATAGAGACCGTGGGATTTATATACTAATCCCTCTCTCACTTAGATATTTAAGGTGAGGAATTTTAACCTATGCTAGCATATAACACATGCACACACACAGTAAATAAAAGCAATAAATTTAGAAATTAATTTTCCAACTATTATGTCATTTTGATCACTGTCCTCCGTGTGCTCCAACCCTAGCTGCTGTCATCTTTAGCCACCGCCATCGGGTCGAGTTATCGCATCTATCTTGCTTCTTATTCCGCTGCGCCTCTGGTCCTCCGATAGCACCACGTCTTGCAAGGATACGATCCACGACAAATATAGAATTTTACATATATCGATCCTATATTCCATAAAGGAATGTACATGTATTCTAGATTGAACAAAAATAAAATTCTAAAAATAACACAGCTCCTGCTGTATTTGATACATACAATCATGCACACACAAAATAATGCTCTTGACATGTCCAAGGGTCCAATCACACACAATATCTTATGCCATAATAGTTGGAGCCTGCAACCACAAAGTTAGCACATCCTACTATTATCCTGCCTAAATTATGTATGACATGTGCATGACCTAATTTGAAAACCAAACACACAGAGGCAATGTCACGCCCCGGAGGAGTCCCTGTCCGAGAAAATTTCGGCAGCATCTCCCCTGTACGGCGAACAATCTGTAACTTTTCTACATCCTTATATACCTCAACCACATGCGGCTGGAATAATAACATGTAAATAAACCATCACCACGCAGTTTATATAAATAAAAGCAAACCAAAGTAGTTATACCATGACTCAAAATCAACCCTACTCAACTACACTCGTAAAGCTCAAAATCCGATGAACTCACCTCTTCTGCCGTCTAGGCAGGCATGTAGTAGAATAAATCCAAATCATACAAAAAATCCATCAAACGATATGAATCCATACAATATCCATAAGTAAAACAATACAAGACTAAAAACAAAGTCTGATAGAGAAACTAAGATAAAATAACAACTCAAGACCAGCAGAGGACTAGCACTACCTGAAAAATATCAACAATGGAGGCGGGGTGAGTCCAACACTCAGCAGGTACACTGATATGCAAAGTAAGGAAATAACACCTAGCACTAATCATGCGTACAGTCTTCTGATGTAATAAAGGTGAATACAAACTGAAGTAAACAGGAGAATACTGTACTAACCAGGACCTGGGTATAAAGACAAGCAATCCGAGAGGTATAGAAATCCTGTATGCATGTCAAACATAGGTATCCAAACAATGTGCAGCATATAAATGCAGCAAACACAAACACGAGCAATAAATGCATCATGCATATGATGCCAATGTCATGGTCACCCCTGACGCCAGTCAGCCAACTCACAACAGAAGTGGGACCGAGTGGGTAGGGCTGTGACGACCGTGCACTCTGCATCACTACTCCTGATGAGTGACAGAGTGGACGGGATGCTGTCGGAGTACACACGTACTCCTACCCCAAATCATAAATGGGGGAGAGCAATACTCTCATCTCCCGGTACACTATGACGTGGAGGGATCTCTAACGTTCTACACGCTGCGTCACACTACCCCTGAGCGGATCAACGGAGCACCGGAAGAGCAAACTGACGTGCTACCACGCTGCGTCACGCTACCCATGAGCGTCACAACGGAGCACCGAACAGTGATGAAACTGGCAATGTGCTCGACAATAATGGAGCAATCTATCACACAGCATGCAATCATGCGAATGATGCATGACACTAAGCATGATAATATACTAAACCAATCTATGGACATATAATGATGTGCACCATAGTGAACAAATCATATCAAAGTACACTGATCAAATAAGGTATCAAACCTAGGTCCTGAACATGATGAAACATGGTTATATCACTACCCCTATGAGCATGTGTAATCAGGTACATAACAACATGAAATGCAAAACAAACAATCAATCATGCAGGTAACAGGTAATCGGGTAGTGATTAACCGTAACAAATGAGGAACATAATTAACGCAACTTATTAATTTCATTACTATGCATATCAAAGACAATAAGTCAAAAGTACCCGCCTCCGATCGAAAAGTCCAATCCGACGTCGAGATGCTCGTCTCGCGTCAAAGTCCTGCGTCAACCGATACACATACATTTATTTAACTAGAACTCAATGAATAGCTAAATAAAATCTCAACGACCACTAGGGTAAGATCCTAATCAACCTTCAAAAACATCTCTTCCTAACACAATCAACAATCCCAAACATACCTCAATTCAACCGCTGCTGGATGTCACAAAGTTGCTGCACAATTAGGGTTGTTTACGACCAGCAAAGATAAATTGCTGCTGGAACCCGGATACACCACCAGGAATTAATTGACCTGATCAAGACTGAAATCCAAGAAATCAACAAGGGTAGGCTGCTCACCTCATTGTTGTTTTGTTCGGATCCAACAACAAGAGGAAACCTAGGGCACGACGCAAGAAAATCATAAGAGGGCGAGACTAGGGCTGGAGGTGGCTCGGTCCTCTCTGGTGATCGGTAATCGATGCTGTTGCGTGAGGTCAGCAGTGATCGGGGAAAAGGGTAGCTCGGCGTGGAGAAGGTCGGCGTTGTCCCGTGCGGCGGCAGCACTAGAGAAGAGGAGAAACGTGTCACTACGGCACATAAGAAAGGGGCGTCGCGGGAAGAGGAGAAGTGTTGGCACTGGAAAGGTGGCCGGCTGTCGGCTGTGGTGGCGGTGGCGCGTCGCTCAGCGAGGAGAAAGAGCACCCGACGGTGTTGTCGGGTGGAGAAGGTGCAGAGAGAAGAGGCAGTAGACGGGGCTGAGAAGAGGGTTGAGAAGAGGAAAGAAGAAATGAGAAGAAGATGTGGCCGAGGGTTTTTGTCGCGAGGGGAAGGAAGAACTGCCGCGAGCGATAGCGGTTAGGGCAGAGAGATCGCGTGTGAGGAAGGAGGGGGCGCGGCGTCGGGCACGCGGGGAAGGATGCGGAGAAAAATAAAGAAAAAATGGAAATAAAAAGGAAAAAGAAAATAAATCTTTTCCTCCTTAAAACGGGGTAGCCAAAACAGGCTTTCCCGGGGCCCAGTTTTATCCCCGTGAACTCATCCATACGAACTCCGAAAAATTCTTGGAAAATTTCCAAAAATTCTGGAAAATTTCTTTATTCATATTCGCCTATTTTCGATATTTTATATTCTCCCCCGCTAATAAAAATTTGGTCCCCAAATTTCGTTATCTACCATCAGCAAATATTAACATCAGATAAAGAGTACAAAATGCTGAACGGTAAATTAAATCACATACCTCAAGTGAAAAGATGGGGATAACGAGCTCGGATCGTATCCTCGAGCTCCCAAGTAGCCTCCTCATCTGAATGATGCTGCCATCCGACTTTAACCAGCCGGATAGTCTTGTTCCGCAATTGACGCTCTTTCCGATCGAGAATCCGTACCGGAACCTCCTCATAAGTAATGTCAGGCTGAACTGGAACTGGGATATCTGCCAGCACATGCGTTGGGTCAGGCACGTATCTCCGCAACATGGATACGTGGAATACATCGTGGACACCTGCCAGGGACGGTGGTAGTGCCAGCCGGTAAGCTACCGCTCCGATCCTCTCCAAGATCTCGAAAGGGCCAATATAACGCGGAGCTAGCTTACCTCTGAGGCCAAATCTCTTCACCCCTTTCGTGGGTGAAACTCGCAGAAATACATGGTCACTAACAGAGAACTCTAGTGGTCTGCGTCTCCGATCCGCGTAACTCTTCTGGCGGTCCTGTGCCTCTGACATCCTCCGTCTGATAGTACGGACCAACTCTGCATCCTGCTGAACTCTATGAGGTCCCAACAACTGGGCCTCTCCAACCTCATCCTAGAGGACGGGTGTCCGACAAGGTCTACCATACAACGCCTCAAACGGTGCCATCTGGATAGCCGAATGAAAGCTGTTATTGTAAGCAAACTCTACCAACGGCAGATGGTCCTCCCAACTGCCTCCGAAATCCATAACACATGACCTCAACAGATCCTCTAAAGTCTGAATGGTCCGCTCTGACTGTCCATCTGTCTGTGGATGGAGAGCTGTACTGAAACGGAGCTGTGTGCCCAAGGCATGCTGCAGACTCTGCCAGAAACGTGGTGTGAACCGTGGATCTCTATCCGAAATGATACTCAACAGAACACCATGTAGTCTGATAATCTCCCGACAATACAGATCTGCCAATCGGTCTAGGGAATCAGTCCTCCGGATCGCTAAGAAGTGCGCAGATTTGGTTAATCGATCAACGATTACCCAAATCGCGTCATGGCCTCGTCGTGTCCTCGGCAATCCCACTACAAAATCCATGGTAATGTGATCCCACTTCCACTCAGGAATAAGAATCTGCTGAAGTAATCCTGCAGGTCTCTGGTGCTCAGCCTTCACCTGCTGACAAACAAGACATCTAGCTATGAAATCCGCGATGTCTTTCTTCATGTCGTTCCACCAATAGGAACGCCTCAAGTCTCGATACATACGGGTCCCGCCTGGATGGATCGTAAATCGAGAACGGTGTGCCTCCTGAAGTAGCTCTTGTAAGACCGGATGAGACTGAGGTACGCATAATCTGCCTCGGAAGTATATAATACCCTCCTCGTCTCGTGTAAACTCGGTCTGCTGCCCAGAAGCTATCTGACTACTAATGAACTACAAATGCTGATCACTGGCTTGTGCCTCTTGGATCCTCGTCCTAATCGACGACTAAGCAACCATGGTAACCAGAATACCCTGCTCTGTAGATCCCTGCTCCTCAAGGTCTAACTCGGAGAAACCCTGAACCAAGTCTGTAACTGAAACTCGGTGGCAAGCCAAAGTCCCTCTGGACTTCCTGTTGAGTGCATCTGCAACCATATTAGCTTTCCCCGGGTGGTAGCTAATGGTACAATCGTAATCCTTTAGGAACTCCATCCATCTCCTCTGTCGGAGATTAAGCTCCTTCTGAGTGAAAATGTATTTGAGACTCTTATGATCAGTGAGAATCTCAAATGTAATGTCGTACAGATGATGACGCCAAATCTTCAAAGCATATATGATGGCGGCTAACTCCAGGTCATGAACTGGGTAGTTCTTCTCATGCTCCTTCAGCTGACGAGAAGCATAAGAAACTAATCTGCCGTGCTTCATCAGAACAGCACCTAAACCTTGTAGAGAAGCGTCGGTGTAGAGTACAAATCCGTCCTCTCCAGAAGGTAAAACCAAAACTGGAGCCGACACTAATCTCCGCTTTAGCTCCTGAAAGCTGGTCTCGCAATCCTCGGACCACGTGAACTTCACGCCCTTCCTGGTAAGGCGTGTCAGCGGCATAGCAATAGCAAGAAACCCTCGACAAAACGTCGGTAATATCCGGCCAATCCCAGAAAACTGCGGATCTCCTGAACTAACTTTGGCTGCTCCCAACTGGTGACAGCCTCGATCTTCTGAGGGTCAACTGAAATACCTCTGCTAGAAATCACGTGTCCTAGGAAACCGACTGAAGATAGCCAGAACGCACACTTGCTGAACTTCGCGTACAGCTGATGCCGTCGAAGAATCTCCAAAACTGTGCGAAGATGCTGTGCATGCTCCTCCTCGGAATGCGAGTAAACCAATATGTCATCAATGAAAACGATAACAAACTGATCCAGATACTCCAGAAAGATGCGGTTCATCAAGTCCATAAACACCACTAGAGTATTGGTAAGTCCAAATGGCATTACCAAAAACTCATAATGACCATATCTGGTACGGAAAGCTGTCTTCTGAATATCTGAGTCTCTGACTCTCAGCTGATGATATTCAGATCACAGATCAATCTTAGAATACACTGAAGTACCTCTGAGCTGATCAAACAAATCCTCGATCCGTGGTAGAGGATATTTATTTCTGACGGTCACTGCATTCAGCTGTCTGTAGTCAATACATAACCTCATGGTGTCGTCCTTTTTCTTGACAAGTAATACCGGAGAACCCCATGGAGAAACACTAGGGCGAATAAATCCCCTATCCAAAAGCTCCTGGAGTTGAACCTTCAGCTCGTTCAACTCTTTTGGTGTCATACGATAAGGAGCTTTCGATGCCGGTGCGGTCCCCGGAATCAGCTCAATAGCGAACTCGACTTGCCTTCTGGGAGGCAAACCTGGCAGCTCCTCTGGAAATACATCTAGGTACTCCCGGACTACAGGAACGTCGGAGAGCTGCGAACTACTGCTGTCCTCAGTACTGATCAAAGATAACAGAAAACCCTGACAACCATGTGACAGCAGCTTTTGAGCCTGAATCGCCGAAATGATTGAGATGTCGTCATCTCTGATGCTAGTGAAATCCCACGAGGGTTGGTTCGGAGGCCGGAAAGTGACCACCCTCGTCTGGCAATCAACGGTAGCATGATATACTGACAGCCAATCCATGCCAAGAATGATATCAAACTCGACCATCTCCAATACTAGAAGATCTACCGTAAGTATCATGTTGCCAAAGTCTAACGGGCAACCTCTGACCTCCTGGGTGACATCTAAAGTATCACCATACGGTAGGGAGACGGTCAATCGCTGCAGTCTAAAAGTAGGTAATCTACCAATCTCCCGCATAAAGGTACGGGATATAAAAGAATGCGAGCTACCCGTATCAATCAATATATCAGTGGAAAATGCATAAATGGAAATCATACCGCGGAAAACGGATCCGTCGGCTCGCTGCGCATCCTCTCTGGTAATCGCATGAACACGTCCAGTCTCTGGTGGAGGAGGAGGTGGTAACGCTGCCAGCGGCTGGTGCGGCTGGGCAGAAGCCTGCCACTAAGGCGCTGCTGGATAATGTGCCAGAGAAGACTGAGAAGGCGGCGACTGATACTGTGCTGATGGCTGGGACTGAGTCTAGTACTGGCCTAAAGGTTGAGGCTGCATCTGATACTGCCCCTGCCTCGGATAATAAGGTCCCGGAACAGAACTCTGGGGTGCTATGGAAGCACTGGAGTACTCCTGTCCATGCATGCCAAATGCTGCTGTAGGTGAAGCTGTCCCCTGCTGATAATGTGAGGGCTGGAATCTCCGCCCTCCTCGTCGAGACCCTGACTGACTGTGCTATCCTCCCTGAGCAGTAACTCTGGGAGCAGTATACTGAGCCTTCAGCTGGCAATCTCGACTCTGATGCCCAGGCAGTTTGCAATAAAAGTAAACTAGCTGTCCCATAGTACAGGCTGTGGTGATGTGATCTCGTGACCCATATCTGAAACACCGAATGTCGCTGGCGGGTTGTTTCAGGTTCTGCTGTGGAGACCGGAAACATCCTGTAGAAGACTGCCCTGATTTCTGAGGCCTATGAGATACCCTAGAAGTACCCTGATCTGACCGACTGCGCCTGCTCTGCTGTGGTGTAGCCTGTGACTGCTGGATCTGTCCAGATGTCTGACTTGGCTGCTTCCTTTTCCTATCCGAAAAAACTCTCTGCTGAGCTAACTCAATAATGAGGGCTCTGTCCAACATCTCCGCATAAGATGTGATACCAAGACCGACAAGTCTTAGTTGCAAATGTCCATCCAGCCCCTGAATGAACTGCTGCATACGTGAACTGTCCTCAGTAACTAGCTCTAGACAAAATCTGGCCAATCTGTCAAACTCTGCACTATCCTCTGTCACCGATCGATTGTTCTGTCGCAAACTCAGAAAATCCTGCCGGCGAGCTATCTGATAAGCTCGTGGAAAGAAACGGCTCTCAAAAGCCTCTCTGAATCTGGCCCAGGTGATGTTCTGCTCACCGATGGTGGAACGCTGAGTAATCCACCAGGTGTCGACCGCGTCCCATAAATGAAAAGCAACCAGCTCTTCCTTCTCCCACTCGGAGCAAGCCATATAGAAGAAAGTCCACTCCATAGTCTCAATCCAAGACAGGGCCACACTCGGATCACGGTCTCCTCGGAAGAGTGTAAATCGACTCTTTATCGACTCTGCCAACACTGGAATCCTGGCTCGTGCCGCAAAAATGTCAGTGAGATGTGTCGGAACGGCTGTCGGGACTGGCGGAAACACTGGAGCTGGTGCTACAGGTGGTACCGGTGCATAAACCGGAGGAGGTACTCCCGGTGCTGCTGGGTAAACTGGAGCATATGCCGTCGGTGGCACTGTAGGGTGAACATAGGTGGCCGCGGCTGGATGTACGGTAGGCAATGGTACCAGATGTGGAGTAGCCGGTATCCCTAGTGCAGGTGCTGCTGGGTACACTGTATGTACTGGGGGCACAGGGGTTGCTGGTGCCGAATACACGGTGGGTCCAGGTGGCAGTGGTGCCGGATACACCGTAGGCTGCACTAGAACAGGTGTCGGGTATGCCAATGGTACCCCTGGTGGTACCGGAAATACAGTAGGAGTAGATACTGTCGGTGCAGCTGAGGTAGGTACCTCTAAGGGAGCCATCGGGGTCTGAGAGCCCGACGCGCCCGCAGCATGCTGAGTCTATCCCTAGCTGACAGGCACATCAACAGAAGGCATCTCTGGCGTATCCAGAGATCCAGCGGTCCTCGTACGTGGTCGTCCAGCACCACGTCTCGCAGCAATACGTGTAGATCGCCTCATATCTGTTAAATTATATCACAGATATTACTATAAGTATCAACAATTACTAAAATAATTTCATACCTAATTGATGTCTGGAGATGTTCCGTCGCTGTCCAGTCCCCAAATTGACCTCGGAATTCTATACGAGAAAATCATCGGAAATCCATAATAAAATCTGAAACGAAAGTCCAAAACATATACGTAATGGAAAATCCGTGCAACCAAAAATAACTACCCAGTTTGACTCACAAACTTGGGCTAGCACAATATATCCAGAATACTAAAAGTAGGTATCACACCCTGCTCTGATACCACTTAATTGTCACGCCCCGGAGGAGTCCCTGTCCGAGAAAATTTCGGCAGCATCTTCCCTGTACGGCGGACAATCTGAAACTTTTCTATATCCTCATATATCTCAGCCACATACGGCTTGAATAATAATATGTAAATAAATCATCACCACGCAGTTTATATAAATACAAGCAAACCAAAGCAGTTATACCATGACTCAAAATCAACCCTACTCAACTACACTCGTAAAGCTCAAAATCCGATGAACTCACCTCTTCTGCCGTCCAGGCAGGCATGTAGTAGAATAAATCCAAATCATACCAAAAATCCATCAAACAATATGAATCCATACAATATCCATAAGTAAAACAATACAAGACTAAAAATAAAGTTTGATAGAGAAACTAAGATAAAATAACAACTCAAGATCAGCAGAGGACTAGCACTACGTGCAGATGGGGACTAGCGACTGGAACTGCTTCGGACAGCATCAACCTGAAAAATATCAACAATGGAGGCGGGGTGAGTCCAACACTCAGCAGGTACAACTGATATGCAAAGTAAGGAAATAACACCTAGCACTAATCATGCGTACAGTTTCCTGATGTAATAAAGGTGAATACAAACTGAAGTAAACAGGAGAATACTGTACTAACCAGGACCTGGGTATAAAGACAAGAAATCCGAGAGGTATAGAAATCCTGTATGCATGTCAAACATAGGTATCCAAACAATGTGCAGCATATAAATGCAGCAAACACAAACACAAGCAATAAATGCATCATGCATATGATGCCAATGTCATGGTCACCCCTGACGCCAGTCAGCCAACTCACAACAGAAGTGGGACCGAGTGGGTAGGGCTGTGACGACCGTGCACTCTGCATCACTACTCCTGATGAGTGACAGAGTGGACGGGATGCTGTCGGAGTACACACGTACTCCTACCCCAAATCATAAATGGGGGAGCGCAATGCTCTCATCTCCCGGTACACTATGACGGGGAGGGATCTCTAACGTGCTACACGCTGCGTCACACTACCCCTGAGCGGATGAACGGAGCACCGGAAGAGTAAACTGATGTGCTACCATGCTGCGTCACGCTACCCATGAGCGTCACAACAGAGCACCAAACAGTGATGAAACTGGCAATGTGTTCGACAATAATGGAGCAATCTATCACACAGCATGCAATCATACGAATGGTGCATGCCACTAAGCATGGTAATATACTAAACCAATCTATGGACATATAATGATGTGCACCATAGTGAACAAATCATATCAAAGTACACTGATCAAATAAGGTATCAAACCTAGGTCCTGAACATGGTGAAACATGGTTATATCACTACCCCTATGAGCATGTGTAATCAGGTACATAACAACACGAAATGCAAAACAAATAATTAATCAAGCAGGTAACAGGTAATCGAGTAGTGACTAACCGTAACAAATGAGGAACATAATTAACACAACTTGTTAATTTCATTACTATGCATATCAAAGACAATAAGTCAAAAGTACCCGCCTCCGATCGAAAAGTTCAATCCGACGTCGAGATGCTCATCTCGCGTCAAAGTCCTGCGTCAACAGATACACATACATTTATTTAACTAGAACTCAATGAATAGCCAAATAAAATCTCAACGACCACTAGGGTAAGATCCTAATTAACCTTCAAAAACATCTCTTCCTAACACAATCAACAATCCCAAACATACCTCAATTCAACCGCTGCTGGAAGTCACAAAGTTGCTGCCCAATTAGGGTTGTTTACGGCCAGCAAAGATAAATTGCTGCTGGAACCCGGATACGCCACCAGGAATTAATTGACCTGATCAAGACTGAAATCCAAGAAGTCAACAAGGGTAGGCTGCTCACCTCACTGTTGTTTTGTTCGGATCCAACAACAAGAGGAAACCTAGGGCACGACGCAATAAAATCATAAGAGGGCGAGACTAGGGCTGGAGGTGGCTCGGTCCTCTCTGGTGATCGGTAATCGATGCTGTTGCGTGAGGTCAGCAGTGATTGGGGAAAAGGGCAGCTCGGCGTGGAGAAGGTCGGCGCTGTCCCGTGCGACGACAGCACTAGAGCAGAGGAGAAACGTGTCGCTACGGCACGTGAGAAAGGGGCGTCGTGGGAAGAGGAGAAGTGTCGGCACTGGAAAGGCGGCCGGCTGTCGGCTGTGGTGGCGGTGGCGCGTCGCTCGGTGAGGAGAAAGAGCACCCGGCGGTGCTGTCGGGTGGAGAAGGTGCAGAGAGAAGAGGCAGTAGACGAGGCTGAGAAGAGGAAAGAAGAAATGAGAAGAAGATGTGGCCGAGGGTTTTTGTCGCGAGGGGAAAGAAGAACTGTCGCGAGCGGCAGCGGTTAGGGCAGAGAGATCGCGTGTGAGGAAGAAGGGGGCGCGGCGTCGGGCACGCGAGGAAGGATGCAGAGAAAAATAAAGGAAAAATGGAAATAAAAAGGAAAAAGAAAATAAATCTTTTCCTCCTTAAAACAGGGTAGCCAAAACAGGCTTTCCCGAGGCCCAGTTTTATCCCCGTGAACTCGTCCATACGAACTCCGAAAAATTCTCGGAAAATTTCCAAAAATTCCAGAAAATTCCTTTATTCATATTCGTCTATTTTTGATATTTTACAGGCAAACCCTAGCTCGGATACCAATTGTTGGTTAGTCCTAGAAAAAACGTACCGGTTCTGTTGGTGCAACCTTAGGTCAAGGTTGACCTGGTTGACCCGACTCGAGTTGACCTGACTCGAATTGACCTGACTCGAGTTGTATTTTGATGTTTGACGAGAACAGAAGAGTTGTATTTTGATGGGAGATTGTTGGTGCAACCTTAGGTCAAGGTTGACCTGGTTGACCTGACTCGAGTTGACCTGACTCAAGTTGTATCTTGATGTTTGACAAGAACAGAAACTTGGGAGGTTGTGGGTGCAACCCTTGGTCAAGGTTGACCTGGTTGACCCGAGGTGAGTTGACTTGACACGGAAAAGTCCAAGCAGGGAGCTTGGCACGGGAAAAGTCCAAGCAGGGAGCTTGGCACGGGAGAAAGTCCAAGTATGGAAACTTGGCACGGAGAAGTCCAAGTATGGGAACTTGGCAAATGGAAGTCGGAGAGGGCTCGGTAGCTCGTTCTCTGGACCGGAAGTGAAAGACGGAGAGGGCTCGGTAGCTCGTTCTCCGGACTAGGTCAGAGAGGGCTCGGTAGCTCGTTCTCTAGATCAGGAAGGCAGATGGAAAATCCTGGTGAGTGAAGCCAGGTGAAAGTCCTGGTGAGTGAAGCCAGGCAGATGGAAAGTCCTGGTGAGTGAAGCCAGGCAGACGGAAAAGTCCTGGTGAGTGAAGCCAGGCAGACGGAAAAGTCCTGGTGAGTGAAGCCAGGCAGATTGGAAATCCTGGTGAGTGAAGCCAGGTGAAAACCCTAGTGAGTGAAGCTAGGTGAAAGTGAAAGTCCTGGTGAGTGAAGCCAGGCAGTTGGTGAAAGTCCTGGTGAGTGAAGCCAGGCAAGGGAAAGTCCTGGTGAGTGAAGCCAGGCAGTTGGAAATCCTGGTGAGTGAAGCCGGGCAAGGAAAAATCCAGATGGATCAAGGCTGATCGTACATCTGGTGTTGTGAAGGTCAAGTAGGTCAAGGGAGTGACCGGATACTTGGCATGAAGAGAAAAGTCTAAGTGGGTCAAAGGGATTGACCGGACACTTGGTAGGGAGTCTTAGCAGGTCAAGGGAGTGACCAGATGCTAAGCATGAGATACCAATAGGTCAAGGTTGACCGGATATTGGTTTGGAAGGCGTGGGACTTGGTTTGGGCAAAAACCAAGAGCTGGATCGATCAGTGGATCGATCCAGTGATACACTGGGTTATCTGATCGGTCTGGTAACCGATCAGTAACCAAACAGTATGCTACTGTATGTTATCGATCAGAAAGCGAACAGAAGGCAAAGAGAAAAGGAGGGGATCGGTCTGTGGACCGATCCACATGGACCCTGATCGGTCCACAGACCGATCAGAGAGTTGGGCGAGTTCTCTGTGAAGAGTGCTGATCGGTCTGGGGACTGATCAGCATAGGTCCTGATCGGTCCCCAAGACCGATCAGCGAGGCCTCGGACCGATCAGGGTGGAGCCTGATCGGTCCAGGTATAGCCGTTATGAGTGACAACGGCTATCTCCGTCTTCTTCGCTGTCTTCTTTGCAGTGCAGGTTATAAAAGGAGATCGAGGGCTTCTACAGCAATGCTTCTTCTTCTTCCTCTCCTCAGCTGCTACCTCTTGCTTCTGTAAGAGCTTGCTGTTGCTGAGCTTTGCTGAGCTCTTCTTAGCTGAAGCTTCGCGTGAGCTTCCTCGGCTGGGGTCTCCAACAGTTGCTGCTGTATTTGGCCCGTGAAGTTGCTGCTTCATCAACAGCCGACAAGAAGGCAAGATTGTTTATTTTTTACATTCATATTGTTGCTTCTTCTTGTGTATTTTTGTACTCCTATTCTTGCTGGTGCAAGAAAGATTGTGGCGAGATTTCTCCACCCAGAAGGAGTATATATATTAGCCGGTTCTCCGGGGACTCATCCACCGACGGATTGATAGGCTTCGTCCACCTTACGGACACGCCGAGGAGTAGGAGTTTATCTCCGAACCTCGTTACATCGCTGCGTGTTGAGGTTTGATCTTCTTGTCTTTGTTTCTTTGTTTTATTTTCCGCTGCGCTAACGTCAACTTGTAGAAAGAAACGAAGATTTGGGGTCGGCTATTCACACCCCCCCTCTCTAGCCGCGACCATCGATCCTAACAAGTGGTATCCGAGCAAGGTTGCTCTTCGTCGGATTAACACCCAAGGGAGCACAAGCTAGAGAATGGATGGACTTGGAGAAGACGTCACGATTCCACCCTTCTACGATCGCGACGACTTCGCGTTTTGGAAGGTAAGAATGAAGTACTTTCTTATGACTAACTTAGTTAATTGGAATTGTGTACAAGTAGGTTTTGTTCCTCCAAGGGATGAAGAAGGAGAAATTCTTGAGAAGAAGAGGTGGACGAAGGAACAAATCCACCAATCCGTAATCAACGATGAGGTAATGAAAATTTTTGAATTCTCATTACCTAACAATATCTTGTGTAAGATAGGTGGTTACAACAATGCCAAGGAATTGTGGAACAACTTGGCCAAGTTCCATGAGGGAAGCTCCAATTCAAGTCATGAAGAGGAGTCAAGTGAGTCAAGTAGCTCACTTCATGGAGGTAAGGAATTAGAAGTTGAGGGCTACTCAACATCTAAGGAAGAGGAGGAGGAGAGTTCTTCTTCAAGATTGGAGCAAGAAGAAGAAGCCTCTACTTCCGGAAGGGATGAAGAAGAAAGCATACAACCATCTTCAACCCTAGGTAACTCAAGCAATTTATTTTCAAGTAAATTACATATAATGTGCTTTGAGTGTAGGGAATTTGGGCATTACAAGAGTAAATGTCCAAAGAGGATTAGGAAGACTTCACCGGCACCAAAGGTCAAGGAAGCCGGAGTCCCGAAACGCAAGAGCAAGGAGCACGTGGTGTGCTTCCAATGCAAGCGAAGGGGACACTATAGGAGCCAATGTCCGAGGGGGAGGCAATCTCACAAGGACAAGAGACCGAGCATGTCTATAGGGGGAGCTAAGGCAAACCCTAAGGTAATCTCTAAGGCACATTCTTGCAATTCTAGTAGGATGCATGCTAGTAGCCTTATTACTATTGTCAATAATAATAAGCATGATAACTATAGTAACCGATATACGTGCTTAGGTGCCAAACATGTTAGTCTAGGTAAGGATGATACTAGAAATGCCAACCCTAGAATTAACTCATCTAAGGTTAAGGAGAACCTAGGTAGAAATCCCAAAACAACTAGACATATGCCTAGGAATACCTCAAAGATAAATGACAAATTAAAACTTGAGGTATTAGAAAAGGAAAATCAAGTCTTGAGGTCAAGACTTGACAATTTAGAAAAGGTCCTTAAGAATTTAGAGAAGTCAACTCAAGGGCCTAAGGGTCAAAAGCAAAAGCCCAAGGACATGAGAGGTTTGAGTCACAAACCTAAGTCTCAAGTGGTCAAGCCCACTTATCATAATGTTCCATTCGATTATGGAACAAGACCTAGGGCTAGAAAGACCATCACCAAGGTCACAAGGGGAGTCACCCCTAGAGTTGATCTTGATGAGTCCCAAATGACCAAGGCTTTAAAACCTAGGAGGGTCATTAGGAGGGTTGCTAGGGAAGTCATCCCTAGTGAATATTTAGTGAACCCATTGAGCTCCAATAGGTATTGGGTTCCTAAGAGCATGATTCCATCACACTAGATGGATTAGAGTGTGCCAACCTTAATTGAATAGGTAGTTAACCTAATCATGGCAAAAGGTGGCACTTTAGGAATTTTCAAGGTGTAATCAAGCCTTGAAAAATGAAATGGAAAGTTATTCCTAAGGTGATTAGGATGTGCCAATCATATTTGAGGAGTTTTCTAGAGTCAATCTAATTGGCACATAGTGATCTAAAAATCTTTGGTATATGATGTTAGGTCTATTACACTTAGGAATATAGAATTTATGGAAAAATTATCAAAAATGGCAACTAAAGCTAGAATTAGGTATGTTCTATACCTTTATATATTATTTGCCATGTATTGTTTGCCATATGCCATGTCATGACATCATATCTAATTTGCTATCATTTGAAATGTCATGATAATGCTTAGGTTAGTTATATATCATGCCTTATTTAAGTTTCATACTTTATGCCATGACATCATGACATTGGCACATATGTTCACTTATGATATTATTTTATGTCATGTCATCATCTCTTGCATTTATGATCAATTAAATTGATTTAAGGATAAAAAACTCAATTTGATATGGAATTAAATTGTTGTTTAAGATGACCTAAACCCATATCTCACATCAAAATTGACTTGGATGTGTTTGATACACCTTAGATGTGTGTGAGATATTAGGATGATGAGTTAGGATCAAGGTGCATAGTTCTTGTACCTAGATGAGCCTAATTCGAAATGGAGGATCATAGGGAAAACTTGTGTACAAGTCATGTACATATAGTCCTGAGATTGTGGTCCTAAATTAAATGGTTTAAAATCATTTTAAAATTGATTTGAAAAACCTTGATGAAGCTTTTCTAGTGATAGCATTCATCATTGAGCAAGTTGATACAAAGTTGAGTTAAACTTGAACTATTTCAAAATTTTTCGAACTTTGTATCAAGTTTTGAAAATGGAAGTTATTTTCATCGAAAATTATTTTTCCATGATAATATATGTTATGAGGAATGTATCCTCAAAATTTTACAATTTTTGAAATTTTATGTGATTTTTGAGAGGTTTCTGAATTTCGGAAGTAGAAAAATCAGAAACTTCTGATATCAGAGTTGGGGACCGATCAGAGGGGATTCTGATCGGTCCAGGGAACTCTGGATTGGTCACTGGACCGATCTAGGGAAGTGTGGATCGGTCTGGTGACCGATCCAGGGAAGGTCTGATCGGTCAGGTGACCGATCAGCGCGTGCCAACTTGCTGATTTTCGACTGTTTTGTCTGAAATTTCAGCTGGGAGTTGGTGTTTTGGATTTCTAAAGGCTTGAAACTCTCCAAGACATTGTTGGTGCAATGGTCAAGGGGAAGTTGACCTTTAGGGGGAGTTTTACCTATTAGTTAAGGAGGAGTTGACTTTTAGGGGGAGTTTTTACTCCTAAAGACTTGAGTGATATGGGATTATCACTAAGTTAATTGTTGACCTTAGTATCAAGGGGGAAATTAAGGGTTTCAATGAAAGGTATGGGACCTTCATTAGAAAGAAACTCTTGACCTTGATTCACTCTTTTTGATGTGTGTCAAAAAGGGGGAGAGTGTAGGTTTGGGGAGAATATTCAAGGAAGAACATTAGAAAACCTAAGTTAGGTTATGGTTTTGTCAAACATCAAAAAGGGGGAGATTGTTGGTGCAACCTTAGGTCAAGGTTGACCTGGTTGACCCGACTCGAGTTGACCTGACTCGAGTTGTATTTTGATGTTTGACGAGAATAGAAGAGTTGTATTTTGATGGGAGATTGTTGGTGCAACCTTAGGTCAAGGTTGACCTGGTTGACCTGACTCGAGTTGACCTGACTCAAGTTGTATCTTGATGTTTGACAAGAACAGAAACTTGGGAGGTTGTGGGTGCAACCCTTGGTCAAGGTTGACCTGGTTGACCCGAGGTGAGTTGACTTGGCACGGAAAAGTCCAAGCAGGGAGCTTGGCACGGGAAAAGTCCAAGCAGGGAGCTTGGCACGGGAGAAAGTCCAAGTATGGAAACTTGGCACGGAGAAGTCCAAGTATGGGAACTTGGCAAGTGGAAGTCGGAGAGGGCTCGGTAGCTCGTTCTCCGGACTAGGTCAGAGAGGGCTCGGTAGCTCGTTCTCTAGACCGGAAGTGAAAGACGGAGAGGGCTCGATAGCTCGTTCTCCGGACTAGGTCAGAGAGGGCTCGGTAGCTCGTTCTCTAGATCAGGAAGGCAGATGGAAAATCTTGGTGAGTGAAGCCAGGTGAAAATCCTGGTGAGTGAAGCCAGGTGAAAGTCCTGGTGAGTGAAGCCAGGCAGATGGAAAGTCCTGGTGAGTGAAGCCAGGCAGACGGAAAAGTCCTGGTGAGTGAAGCCAGGCAGATTGGAAATCCTGGTGAGTGAAGCCAGGTGAAAACCCTAGTGAGTGAAGCTAGGTGAAAGTGAAAGTCCTGGTGAGTGAAGCCAGGCAGTTGGTGAAAGTCCTGGTGAGTGAAGCCAGGCAAGGGAAAGTCCTGGTGAGTGAAGCCAGGCAGTTGGGAAGTCCTGGTGAGTGAAGCCGGGCAAGGAAAAATCCAGATGGATCAAGGCTGATCGGACATCTGGTGTTGTGAAGGTCAAGTAGGTCAAGGGAGTGACCGGATACTTGGCACGAAGAGAAAAGTCTAAGTGGGTCAAAGAGATTGACCGGACACTTGGTAGGGAGTCTTAGCAGGTCAAGGGAGTGACCAGATGCTAAGCATGAGATACCAATAGGTCAAGGTTGACCGGATATTGGTTTGGAAAGCGTGGGACTTGGTTTGGACAAAAACCAAGAGCTGGATCAATCAGTGGATCGATCCAGTGATACACTGGGTTATCTGATCGGTCTGGTAACCGATCAGTAACCAAACAGTATGCTACTGTATGTTATCTGATCGGTCTGCAGACCGATCAGAAAGCGAACAGAAGGCAAAGAGAAAAGGAGGGGATCGGTCTGTGGACCGATCGGTCCACAGACCGATCAGGAGACGATCAGAGAGTTGGGCGAGTTCTCTGTGAAGAGTGCTGATCGGTCTGGGGACCGATCAGCATAGGTCCTGATCGGTCCCCAAGACCGATCAGGGAGGCCTCGGACCGATCAGGGTGGAGCCTGATCGGTCCAGGTATAGCCGTTATGAGTGACAACGGCTATCTCCGTCTTCTTCGCTGTCTTCTTTGCAGTGCAGGTTATAAAAGGAGATCGAGGGCTTCTACAGCAATGCTTCTTCTTCTTCCTCTCCTCAGCTGCTACCTCTTGCTTCTGTAAGAGCTTGCTGTTGCTGAGCTTTGCTGAGCTCTTCTTAGCTGAAGCTTCGCGTGAGCTTCCTCGGCTGGGGTCTCCAACAGTTGCTGCTGTATTTGGCCCGTGAAGTTGCTGCTTCATCAACAGCCGACGAGAAGGCAAGATTGTTTGTTTTTTACATTCATATTGTTGCTTCTTCTTGTGTATTCTTGTACTCCTATTCTTGCTGGTGCAAGAAAGATTGTGGCGAGGTTTCTCCACCCAGAAGGAGTATATATATTAGCCGGTTCTCCGGGGACTCATCCACCGACGGATTGATAGACTTCGTCCACCTTACGGACACGCCGAGGAGTAGGAGTTTATCTCCGAACCTCGTTACATCACTGCGTGTTGAGGTTTGATCTTCTTGTCTTTGTTTCTTTGTTTTATTTTCCGCTGCGCTAACGTCAACTTGTAGAAAGAAACGAAGATTTGGGGTCGGCTATTCACACCCCCCCTCTCTAGCCGCGACCATCGATCCTAACAGGTTCCATTATACAAAAATTTTGTACAAGTGTCGAACCTTTCCTAAATAACCTATTGTGTTCTTTAGAAGTTAAATTAGGAATCGCAAACGAAACTTAACATTATTGATTCCAAATTTAACTTATCTGTTCTTAATGGTTTAGACTTAGATCGCAAGCGGAACTTAACACTATTGATCCAAGTCCAACCTATGTTACAAAGTTAATTAAATATTTATTTCTAAAATCGGCTCATAGGTCAAACATGGCGAGGCACAAGGCCTTCTTGGGTATGGGATCATCCACCACTGCCTCAACAAAGCCTTTAAAAGAAATTCAATATTTAATTTCCTAAAATGACATTAGGTTTAACCAAAAAGAACAATCGAATCATAAATTCGAAAAACAAAAACAAAAACACAAATTCGAAACAAATTCGAAACTCTAGAATCATATGCCTCTTGTGTTTGGTATTTCCAAAAATAACTATACAAAGAAAACTAGTATGATGCTGAAAATAATTGCTAGTTATACCTTTCTTTGTAAGCAAATAACCTCTTGATCTTCTACCGTATTCCTCTTCTAACCTCGGACGTTGTGTGGGTAACGATCTTCCGAGATGAGAACCACCAAGCACCTTCTTCTTCCTTCTAGGTTTCGGCCACCAAGAGTCCTTCTTGACGGATAGGTTCGGCCACCACCAATGCTCCAAGGGATGCTAGAGACTAGGCTTCCTTTCTCTCCTTCTTCTCCTTGCTTGATCCGGCCACCAAGAGAACTCCACCAATAAAGAAGTTTTGGCCACAATAAGGAGAGGAGAGAAAAAGAAGGGGTCGGCCACACCACCAAGGAAGAGAGGGAGAAAGAAAAAGAATAGAGTCGTTACCCTTGAAGGCACCTCTACCCCCTCTTTTATAATCCTTGGTCTTGGCAAATAAGGAAATTTAAATAAAAAACTTCCTTAATTCTTTTGCCATGAAAAGGAAAATTTATTTAATTAAAAATAATTTCCTCTTCTCATATTACATGGTCGGCCACATCTATAAGCTATAAACAAGGAGAGTTTTAATTATAATATGAATTAAAACTTCCTAATTTGTCTCCGGAAATTTATAAAAAATTTCTTCAAAAATTTTTCCCTTCTTGGTGGATTATAAAAAAAGAAATTTTATAAATTAAAATCATTCTTTTAAACATGTGGATAATTTCCAAAAAGGAAAGTTATCTTTAAAAATTAAAATCTCCTTTCAATCTACAAATAAGGAAAGATATCAAATCTTTTCTTAATCTTTTGTAGAAACTTATAAAAGAGATATTTAATTTTTAAACTCTCTTTTAAATCATGAACATGGTTAAAAAAAGGAAAGTTTTCTTAAAATTAAAATCCACCTTTCAATCTACAAATAAGGAAAGATTTCAAATCTTTTCTTAATCTTTTATAGAAAGTTATAAAAGGAAAGATTTAAATTTCAAACTCTCTTTTAAAACCATGATATCCACATAAGAAATAATTTTAATAAAAAATCCCTTTTTATTTTCTAGTGGTCGGCCACCTAAGCTTGGGACCCGAGCTTTGGCCGACCACCTAAATATAGCTTCACCATTAGCTTTTGCCGGCCCTAGCTTGGGCTCCAAGCTAGCTTGGCCGGCCACCTTAAGGTGGGTAGAAAGGTGAGTATAATTCTCTATATACAAGAGGCTACGATAGGGACCGAGAGGAGGAATTGATTTTGGTCTCCCGATGAAATTAAGCTTCCCATGTTCATCCCGAACACACAACTTAACTTCATCAATAATAATTCATACCACTAAAGAATTATTATTGAACTACCGCACCAATCCCAAATTACATTTTGAGCTCCTTCTTATTATGAGTGTGTTAGTCTCCCTGTGTTTAAGATGTCGGATGTCCACTAATTAATTGAGTTACTGACAACTCATTTTAATTAATATCTCAGTCCAAGAGTAGTACCACTCAACCTTATCGTCATATCGGACTAAGTCCACCTACAGGGTTTAACATGACAATCTTTATGAGCTCCTCTTGGGGACATTATCAACTTAGATTTCTAGGACACAGTTTCCTTGATAGATTTCTAGGACACAGTTTCCTTCTATAATCAACAAGACACACTATAAGTAAATCATTTCCCAACTTATCGGGCATTTTGATTTATCGAGTTAAATCTCACCCTTTGATAAGTCAAAGAAATAAATATTAAATATATGTGCTTGTTATTATATTAGGATTAAGAGCACACACTTCCATAATAACTAAGGACTTGTTCTTTTATTAAATCAGTATAAAAAGAACTTTCCTTAAATGGTCCTGCTCAATACACTTAGAGTGTACTAGTGTAATCTATTAGTCAAGATAAACTAATACCTAATTACACTACGACTATTCCAATGGTTTGTTCCTTTCCATCTTAGTCGTGAGCTACTGTTTATAATTTATAAAGAATCGATAACATGATCTTCTGTGTGTGACACCACACACTATGTTATCTACAATATAAATTAATTGAACATCTACATTTGGTATATTTAAATGTACACACTTGACCAATGTGATTCTTATAAATGTTTATACAAAAGCTAGTCTTTTAGTATACACTTCAACACATGTAACTCAAGGTTTTAATATATGATTAAAGTTAAAGTTAGGTTAGTTGTAAACCAGTTGTGTTAAGTTTATAGGTGCATAATATTTGACAGGAGTTAAAGTCTTAGTTGTGAACCAAGCAATGCCTAAGTCCTTGTGGTTCTAGGCATCTAAAGTCCTAGTTGTGAATCAGACATGATCTAAGTCTTAGTTGGGACCCAACAATAAATTCATAGCTAGAGGCTAGGTGAATCAAGTCCAAGTAATCAAGACTTGATAGTCAAATTCCTACATGGATGCTAGGTGAATCAAGTCCAAATAATTAAAATTTAGCAGTCAAATTTCTAGTTGGAGGGTAGGTGAATCAAGTCCAAGTGATTTGTAACGACCACCCTTCTTACTATACTATATTACTCTCTAAGGTGAACGTTACTTAACTACTGACTCTACTTAACCGGTATGATCGAAACCACGAAGAGTCTCTACCGAAAAATTTCGGCAGAGTCTCCCTTATACCGGTGACCATAAACTGAGATACAAACATAGTATACATCAGCCACAGGCGGCTGGAACATTTATCAAACAACCACGCAGTTAAATAAGTATCAAACACACAAATATCTACTTACTAATCTGAACTCATCCTACATGCAACCTAGAACAAAATTAAACTTGAATGACACGGAGTGTAAAGTACAGTCTCAAATGTTTACAATAACTAAAATGCGGAAGCTAAAAAAAGAATAAGGAAAGAAGACTAAAGGAACTCCTTTCTAGTCCCAAGACTTCCATAGTCCTGGCATCACACATCATCCGCACCTCCTCGTCGTCTTCCTTTATCTGCAGTAAGAGGAAATGCAATCTATAAGCAAAATGCTTAGTAAGCGCTATCTAACTCACAAAACTCGATATGCATGTGAATATACTGAAATCTAAAAGCTGAATGCTCAAAAAGAAAACTACTCATGCTCATCTACTAGTAAAAGAAACAAACATACTGAAATGCTAAACATGTAAAGCTACTCATGCTCTTCTAATAACAAAGAACAATAAACTAATCTAAATAACATGCTAGCATAAAAGAAAACTCAACTTGCTGATTTTAAAACAAAGTGAAACTTATTTCAATTGTTCTAAACTTATTCTTTATTTCACTTGTTTAAAACTTATTCTTTAACACCTTACTTAGGTAAAACTTGTTTTACTTGTTCAAAAACTTATACTTATAATACTTCAAAATAATAATCAACTTTCTTCTTGGGCCCAGACATAGTACCATCTTATGCGCGTTCCCTAATAGGTTGGGGTAGCGAGCCACCAATCCTAAAAGAGCAGACCTCGGTCTACCAGGGCCAAGACCTCGGAATTGGACACCTGGATTTGTTTAACGACAACCTCGGAAGTCGGGTACTAGCCTCTTCTTAAAAGTAAAATACTTATAATCTTAATTACTTCTTCTTTAAATGCCTTGGCATTTTAATAGGCACCTTGTGTGCCAAAAATCCCTAAAGTCTTGACTTTGGGATCTACTTAAGGCCTTGGCCTTTTCTTTCTTTTCTTTATCTTTCTTATACTTTTCTTTATCTTTCTTATGCATCTATGAATGAAACTAACTATGTAACGCATAATCATGCATAGAATATAAAAGAAATATGCACATACAATACTTATCAAAAATCAGTACTAATGCTTAACAGAAATCTGCATACTAGCTTAATAAAAATCTGCATAATAGCTTAACAGAAATCTGCATACTAGCTTAACAAAATCTGCACTTGCTAAACAGAAATTTTGCAAAGAAACTTAACAAAAGAAACATATTCTGGCTAGTACAGATTTTCATCGTCTCTCAAACTTCCTTTCCATAATATGACTAATACCCAGCTTATCTGGAATTCACTCAATAAAGATATTATAACTCGTAATCCATTCAAAATTTCAGAATCAGCCAAGCACAGATGTTATCCATATACACTCCTTAGCACAATACAATGGTATTACACCTGCACTAAAATTCTGCACTACAAGGATATCTCCCAAACCTGAAGATTTCTATACATATAAACTGTACTCAATCATTTCTTAACCTCCTTACTCTATACTTGAACAACAAGGAAACAAGATCTCAAAGCCTAAATATTTTACACCTAAAACTAATCCCACTTGATCTCCTGAATAAACTATTATAACAGAATGTTATATCTTACAGACATCTGATTATATGTAGTGAAACCCCATTGAAATAAATCATATAATCTTCTACCCAGCAGCTCTAATGCATGGACTCTTAATCTAGAAAACATAGCTTCAAGTTGTCCATCTGCTTCAAACCTTTTCAAAGCATAATCGATATCCTGCAAAAAGGGATTAGGTTCTCTTCACTCTTCTTAATCCGCTGATTTAGTTCTAAAATCTCCATCAAAATACCAATCATCAAGCTAAATCCACCGACAGAATCTGTCCAAGATTTTGGAAGCTCTCAAAAGAACAAAACCTCCAACCATTGAATCTTAACCTACCAATAATCTGTACAAAAATTCTAGAAGCCATAAAGAGGAACAAAGGCATCATCAATCAAGCTTAATCTATCAAAATTGGTACAACAGTTGCAAATTCGACAGGGAGAAGCAATAACATCCTAATTAAGACTTAATTCCCAACAACCAATCCAAAAACTATAAGGGCGATAAGTCTGAAATAAAATCGAAATCCAGCAGAAGCCTTCATGTTCTTAATCTGGAATCCCAAACTACCAAGAAGAAGTAGTACAAAACTCAGAACTCGTGTAGAAATCCAAATCCTCAATTCACGGCAGCAAGGAAAGAAAATCTCGAAGCTATCCTACTGCAGGTGAGTAGCAACTTACCTTTGCGTTCTTGCACTCACCGCCGGGAAGAAGGCTTCTAATGCTTCTAGGGCTTGCGGAGAACTCAACAATCCGGCTCCTCTTCGTGCCCACAAGCTCTCCTCGACGAAAGGATCGTGAGGAGGTGGAGAACTCTCAGAAAACTCCCTCAATCGGCCGCCAGAGTGAAGCCCTAACCTTCCTTGCCTTCCGCCTGAGCACGGTCGTCGCGCGCAGAAGAGAGACGCGAGGAGAGGAGAAAGGAAAAGTTAGGTTTTTTCGAAAATCACTTAAGCCCTCTTTTTATAACCTAAGGTATTTCTGTTATCAACTATTGCTTAAGAATATTTCGCACCTTACCTTTCACGAAATACTCGCGGAACCGTTGGTTGGCTGCGTTTCCGCCGAACCCCTGGTCGCGGGTTCAAATCCTTAGCCGAGCTTTTTTCTTCCTCTTTTATTTTAAATGTTCCTAACTACCGCATAAATATAATTTGTCCCTTATATGGTTAGTAATAACCGCTTGCCCACTTGGTTAGCTGGGCTTTGACCGGGTCAAGGGTCGCTAGTTTGAACCTTGGCTTGGACATCTTTTTGTCAAAACTTCCTTCGTTTAGTAAAAATACCAAACGACCTCCAAAAATTACATAAAAATACTCTAAAATTTTCTAAAAATCTCTATAATTTTTATAAAGTATTTCTAAATATTTTTAAGAACTTTTAGAACTCCTAATGAGGAAAATTGGGTCATTACATGATTAAGGCTTGACAAACAAATTCTTAGCTAGAGGCTAAGTAAATCTAGTCCAAGTGATTAAGGCTTGACAAATAAATTTCTAGTTGGGTGCTAGGTGATTCAAGTCCAAGTGTGTTGAATCAACTGGAGACTGATTACTTGACGCAAGTCCAAGTATTTGGAATCAACTGGAGGTTGATTACTTGACAAAACCAAACTAGATGAGTCAAATCTAGTCAAATAAGTGAGAGTAACTTTACATTTTATATCATACTCATTACGTATAACAACTACAGAGAAGCATGCTCGACGGTTCCAGGCAATCGGATGGAGTTCGGAGGCGACTGACTAGTGTCAACTCTTGATAAAGGGATTTTAGAGAGTCCAGGTGATCGAAGCATACAAGCGATCATGAGACAACGTTATCAGCAATCCAAGAAAGGTGGTCAAGATGAAGTTTTGCCCTTGCCCAAGCAACCGGTAGGTGTATGGGCGACTGGAGAACTTCGTGAATGTTATCTTATAGATAGAAGTAGTAGCCATGTCAGTACCTACACAGACAATCGGGAAGGCTCCAAGCAATCGGGGGAGTCCTATATCAGGAGTTTTGAGGTAGAGCTTGAAAGCATCTCATCTACAAATAATTCACTGTTGTTCTCATTCTCTGAGTGCTCTTTCGTCTTCTGTGTTGCAACACCCTGTGACTCGCGCTTCATTTCTGTTCATTAACACTTAGAGAAACATTTACATTTTTTTCATTATTGTCTTATTTATTTTATTATGTTTAAACTTTTTAGATTCTTTTCCTATAAGATTTCTCCACTTAGAAGAAATTGGAAATAAGAATCATATTTTATAACTACTGCGTGTCTATACTTCTGATTTGATTGATCAACTTACATGCTTAAACTATTAGTTAAAAATGTTGCATGTTATTATTATCTTTATCTTACTTGCTTGAATTAATCTAAGTTTAATTTATTTCCGTTGTGCTTACTCTGATTAATTCATTGCTTTTAATTGTTATTTGTTTTTTTTTTAATTTGTAATGTTATTCACCCCTCTCTAGTGTCGATTTCAATCCTACAATTTAGTATCAAAGCAGGTTGAGATAATAGAAACTAGAAAAGCTTGGATAGTTACATGTCTCGACTGAGGTTCCATACCTGGTGCTTTTAGTCATGTGGAAGTGGAACTAGCAAAAGTTATCTCACCTCACTATAAACTAGTTGGACCAAGATATTGTAAGACCGTTAGATTCGATAGAGGGGGGGTGAATATCGATTCGAAAATCTCGAGTTAAAACGCAGCGGAAAAGTAAGGAAGTAAAGAGATGAACACAGTTGATTTTTACTTCGTTCGGAGCCTGTGACGACTCCTACTCGAAGGCCCGTACTCCTTGAGTACTTTCGTTGGGCAATTCACTAGCAATTCGGATAATTACAATTTACGTACAAATATTGCTAATGAAAGAAAAACAAAACTATACCAACAAATAATGAATTAACAGAAAACAGAGTGAGTCGTCGGAGATTTGTGAACGTCGTTGGAGCGCAGAGTAGCAGAGTGATTGAACTCAGAGTTCTCATAACACAGATCTATTGAAGCTCCTGCCTGGGGCTTCTTTTATATGCTGCTCCGGGCGCCTGGATCCCTTCTGGGCGCCTGGAATGTGACGTAACACTCCCAACCAGCATGCTCCAAGTGTCAACGTCGTCCTGGGGATAAAACTTGCCTCCCGGCGCCCGGATCCCTTCCGGGCGCCCGGACCTCCGGGCGACCGGATCCCCTCCGGGCGCCCGGACCCCTCTTCTCCAGAAAGTCCTTCTCCTGCCAGAAAAGGTTAGTCCGAGGCAAAATGTACCCTGCAGCAAAGATTGTTAGCACAGTTTTATAGATAAGCAAAGTATGACTTAGATTCCGTCTTTCCGAGACCGGAATCTAGTCACGATCTCGACTTAGATATCCGAAATGGATCTAAGCCGGATCGACGCCTAATGTTCCCTTCCCGGGAACGCGTCCTCGCAGTCACTCCCCTCCAGTGACTTACCTTACTTACCTGCCAGACGTCCGGTCAGCCCGTCGACCCGCCTGGGCTTCTCGCCAGCTATCCGGTCAGCCCGTCGACCTAGCTGGACTTCGTGCCAAACATCTGGTCGGCCCGTCGACCTGTCTGGACTTCTCCTGCGCACTTTATCAAAGTGTCAGACAACAACATACTAACTTAACCTGATTTGTCATTCATCAAAACCTGGGTTAAATCGTTAGTGCTAACCGCACCAACAGATATTGCATTAAAGTTGCTCTAGCTCTTAGCTTTTAAAAATGCTTTGTCTTAAGAAAGTGGTCTTCTTATGAAAATACTCAAGAAGACTGTGTGTCTCACCACGACCTAGAAGCTAATTTCGAAAACTCTTGATAAATTTGCCCAAATCAAAAACTTGAATCTAACATAGGATGGACTTTGTGCTCTAAATCAAGGACAAACAATTAATTGATTAATAATCCGAGTCTAGCTCATACCTAAATTCAAACTCTAATTACAATTATATGAAACTCAAACCAAATCCATATCTTGTCCTAAGCCTTAATACAACTTGAATAAATACTTGTTTATGGATATATCTTTGTAGGAATGATTCAGTACAACCCGCCCATCGCTTTTCAATTGTGACAATTTCGCCTATTGGAAAAACATAATGGAATACTATTTGATAAATGATATAGAAAATTATCTTATCATCAAAATGAGCTTTAAGCTACCCAGGAATCCAGATGACACTCCAATTCTTTTTTAAATTGGATAAGCGATAATAAGAAAAAGGCTCAAGCTAATGCTAGAGCTACAACTACATTACAGTGCGGGCTAACATAGGAACATCTGACTAAAGTTGGTTGTTCAACAGTGTTAAACAACTCTAGAAAAAAATAATTGAACTACATGAGGATTCAACTGACTCAAGAACTGCTAAAAAGGATCTATTGCTCAGCCATCTTTAAATCATCCAAACGAAAGAGGGAGAAACAGTAAGTCAGCTACAGAACCGCCTAAAGAGTTATTAAATCATATCCATGCAATTAGGAAATAGGTAGACAACCATGACTTGATCATCTTTGCACTTAAGGCATTTTCAAGGACTACCTTGTGGGTCTCTATGTTTGATACATACAAAATATCTAAGTATTTGTCTATTATCAAATTAGATGAATTCTTTTGTGATTTTGAACTTTATGAATAGACTAATCTTGATAAGAAAGAGAAGGGTATACCTTTAATTGCAGGAAAATCCAAACCAAGATCCAAATCTAAAGAAGAAACTGAGTTAGGATTTAAGCTTGAATCTGTTAGAGCCCTGGGATAGTTTTGATATGGTCAACCAAGTTCAGTTAGGTTATGTTGTGTTTGATCCTTGTGTCTAAGTGCAGGAGCTTAGGAACACAATAAGTCGAGCGAAAGACACAACTAGTGAAAAGGATGGCACAAGAGAGAGTCGACGAACTCGGTGCTTCCGAGGGACTAGGTACTGCAGAAGAGTACACTGGTAGATGAGAACGATGTGCTCGATACTCGAAGGATGAGAAGCCGGGGAGGAAGCCTGCTTGAGGAGAAGGCTGGAAGATGGGTCCTGGATGGACGAAATCACCAAGATGATTGGAGCAGCGGAAGAACCAATGGGGAGCTGCGAAGCTGCAAGAGGTAGCCCAACTCCATGCAAGAATCAAAGACCTGATCACCCAGCACAACAACGTCGGAGAAAAGGTAACAAACTGTGACTCCTTAAGGTATGCACTTAATGATTTTCTAAGAACTCAAGAATGGTAAACCTTAGTAGATGTTTACCACATCTCTAAGGACCTAGAGGTATGTACTCTTGAAAATCTTTTTTCAACTTTTGAACTTCATGAGTCTCATTGTGTAGATAATCAAGAATTAGAAAAATCTAACAACATTACTTTAAAAGTCAAGAAGGATGAATTAGACGCCGACACTTCCTTGGACGATGATGAAACAACTTATATAGTAAGAAAATTTAAGAAAATGTTTAGAACTAATAAGTTTAATCAAGTGCAGGTAAAGAAAAGAAAAACAAGTAAGATAAGATGCTACAAATGTAATGAAGAGGAACACATCAAGGAGGACTGCCTAAAGATGAAGAAGAACAACAACAAAAAGGGACCAAATACAACAAAACATAAAACCCTGAAGGCGATTTTGGACGAGTTGTCATCAGAATCTGATCCGGAGGAGTGCATTGGACTTGCACTAATGGCAAGTCACCAAGAGAAGGAGAGCATAGATGAAGGGGGAGGCTCCTCAGAAGAAAGCTGCAATGAGGAGAAAGAACATACTTCAGAGTGGATCTGGTAAGTGAGGTATGTTTATTACCCCTGACTAGTTATACTCAGGTATTAAATTTATGACTAGATCATTATGTAAGTTAAAATTGAAAAATAATAACTTAAAAAGAGAAGTTCTTGAATTAAAAATAATCTTAGCAAAAACCTGCCCTTTAGAGATGTATGATAAGTTAAAGGAAGAAAATAAAGAATTGAAGGACCAAATTAAAAAATTTAGAAATTTTGCATGTCTTAATTAAAATGTTTGAAAAAATTATAGAAGTCTAAATTGGTATCTTAAATACCATAAAGGACTAATTAGAAAAATATCATAAAAATATGTTCCAAAGAAATTTCTTATTAACGCAGTAGGTAAAAATTTATTTTGGGTCCCAAAATCTTTCTTAGAATAAATAAATGATTATGTATGTTTAGAAGTATTTGCAAAATTAAGTTGGTATACTTATTGTTAATAATTATTTCTGAAATTTTCTTTCTCTATTACAAAAATAGAAAATCTCTCAGTATTAAAATTTTCTAAATTTTTTAAAAATCATTATTCTTTAGATAAGTATTTTGAAAAACCTGACTTTTTTTTAGAAAATTATAGTTATGTTTTGAATACATAGAAAAATCAACTTGATTTTTAGACTAATAAAACTATTTTAAAATATTTTTTAAAAGAATTGTAACAGGTCAAAAAAAAAATTTTTGTATAATCCTTCTATTAGAAATTCTTATCAAAATTTCTTCTACTGATAAAATCATTGAATTTATATTTGAAAATATATTTTTTTATAAATTTTTGATAAATAATAATTTTTCTATGGATTATTTATCGAAAACTTCACTTCTAAATCTAAATCTGAAAAATCTTGAAACTTTATTTTTGAAAAATTTTAATTTTTCTTTAAATGTACATTCTTTTATCATAACTTGCAAAATATTTAAGGATTTATTTTTTAACTTTGCAAAACCTATTTTTTTGTGCCAAAATGATTTGTTTGTGCTAAAAAAATTTTTGTGAACATTTTCTATTGAACCTTAAGAAAAATTTTCAAAACTTAAACTCATCTTTTTGCAAATGTGATTATTAAATCTATTTCCTTACCCCCTAGAAAAGTTTTTTCTAATAGTTTACTTTATGTTTTTAATTTTTTCCCCCAATTTCTTTTTATGTAATCAAAGGGAAGAAATAAGTAGAAGTTAATTAAGGGGATTAAGGGGGAGTTAGGATTTTTATCCTTGTATTTTTTTTTTTTTACAATTCACTTGTTTAAATTCATTGCTTTACTATTTCATTGTATTTTTAACCCTAAACTTGAACTTGCGTTGATGCACATCAAAAAGGGGAAGATTGTTAGAACTCTGAGCTAGTTTTGATGTGGTCAACCAAGTTCAGTTAGGTCCTATTATGTTTGATCCTTGTGTTTAAGTGTACAGAAGCTTAGGAACATAAGAAGTTGAGCAGAAGATGCCGCTAGCAAGAAGGATGAAACGGGAGAGAACCGACGAGCTCGGTGCGTCCAAGGGACGAGGTGTTGCGGAAGAGTACACCGGTGGGCGAGAAGGACATGCATTATGTTCAAGAGATGAGAAGCCGGGGAGGAAGTCTACTCAGGAGAAGGCCGGAAGATGGGTTTGGGTGAGTCCAATTCCGGATGGACGAAATCACCAAGGCGATTGGAGCAGAGGAAGAGCCAATGGGGAGCTGCGAAGCTGTTGGAGGCGCCCTCAATCTGGTTGGAGGTGCCTCCACACCTTTCTATGGGAAGGCACCTTAGACTGGGCAAAATTAACCGATAGCGAAGATAAAACCTTATCTTCGCTTGCCTCGCTAGAGGCGCCTTCCATTTTTTTGGAGGCGTCTTCCAGCCTCGGATAAGATTTTTTAGGGGCTATAAAAAGACCCCTGGACCTAGGAAATAGACAACAACTAAGAGGCTTCTCTGTCTTCACCGAAGGAGATCTTTAAGTGCTTTCTTTTGCCTTAGATTAACAATCATTTAAGTTGTAACTAAGTAACTTTCTGTGCCTCTTTATTTTATTAGTTGTTAAATTACTTTAAGTTAATTGTGCTACGAATCTTGTTTAAAAGATCAGGAAAGGCCCATTTGTAATTTACAGGCAATTCACCCCCCCCCCCCTCTTGCCAGCCACACAAGTCCTACCAGAATCAACATTTGACAAATATGATCTTTCTTCAGAAGTTGCACACTTAGTAAAAAGGATGATCCAATAGAAGAAATTCACTTGAAAATTAGTAAAGAAGGAGATTTCAAACAAGGATCTGGCGAACGTTCGATGCTTCGAATGTAAGAAGAAAGGATACTTCAAAGTTAGCCGCCCCTTATTAGAAGAGAAAGAAAATAAACCTGAAAAGAAAAAGAAGAAGAAGAAGAAGAAAAAGAAAAATGCACTGAAAGCAACTTCGAATGTTTCATCATTTAAATCTAAATCAAATCATGCCAACATGTTAGCACTAATGACAATCCAAGAAGATTTAAGTTCAGAGTCAGAGTACAACTCAAGATCAAACTCAAGTCAATTCACTAACTCAAATGAGTCAAATTTGCTTACTGAAAAATTATATGTTGTTATTACTTATTTGACTAAAACTCTTGATAAATACAAGTCCAAAGTTAATACTTTATTTAAGGAGGTCAAAAACCTTAAGAAAAGGACTAACTTAAACTTATTGACTCATGCTAGTCAAGTTAGAACCTTAACTCAGGTGTTAAAACTTGAGAAAGAGAGTTATAATTAAAAAAACCAAGTTAGTGAGTTAATCTACTCTAAGCAAGTTTACGTCCCGATCAAAATATTTGAATATGATGATTGGAATCAGACATGCTGCTTACAACAAGACTGGGCTTGGATTTAGTTCAAATCAAAACAATGTTATTATCTTACCTTAGTCAAAAGAAATACTAGAACAAAGATTGCTTGAGCTCCAAAATCATGCTTAGTTAACCAAGTATAAAATAACTGCTATTGGGTACCCAAACTACATATTCATGAGATAAATGCTACCATGTTGCAAAATCAAAATATGTTAGAGCTCCAACTTAGAGGAGTTAATCTTTGAACTATTAGGCTAGGATTTGATTCTAACCATATTTCCATATTTATTATTTTCAAAATATGATTTCAAAGTTAACTATTTTTTCAAAATATGATTCCAAAATTATAATATATTATTCTCTCGTATTCAAGTCATACATAAATGACTTTCTTATGTTTGAAAAATATAAAATGGTGTGAGATATATAGGGTTATAACCTCTAAATTCTATATGCTTATATTAGTGCATCAGCATGAATTGGGGTTTAAAACTTTTAAATTAATCAAGTTAGAAAATTTTCACATGTTAACAACTTAGTTTTTATAAGATTGAGCTCGAAACTCTTATCTAACTTGATTAGTTGATTGTTAGCTCCTATTCTATAGATAGTCAAGCTCAAAATCAAGTTAGACATTTTGAAAAAGGTTTTGAAAATTTTATTTTTGATAAAAATTTAGATATTTGTATATTTTCATCTTATTTTGAATTGCTTGGTAACTTATTTTGAAATTTGACTCATGCTTGGACCTATAGTATTTGACTATTACTACTCTGTTTATTTTTGGATCTAGACTTATATTTCCCTTATTATGCTTTGACTTGTGCTTGACTCAACTTTGTTTTACTACTCTTGTTTTGGCTTGCATTTAGTACTTGGAGTTTGATATTGACTATGATTGAGTTATTGGTTTGACTTGAGTTGAATTCCTAACTTGGTTTGCATTTTGTTTAAATATTATTTGATCTGGTTAGCTTATTTTTATCTAATTTGAATCCATCTGTGGTTAAATCATAATTATTAATTCCTTCAATATTATACTTAATTATATGTCATGCTTTGTTTGTATTTTAACCCCTTTTTATATATGAAAAAGAGGGAGAGAAATAAAAGATAAATATCAATGATTTATTTTTTAAGTCATTTATTTAATTCCTATTTGATTAAGGGGAGCAATAATTAAGGGAGAGTTGTTTATCTAATTATTTTATTCATGTATGACTGTACTAACTCTATCTTCTGTCATATATTGAATCCAACTTATTTCCAATTTAATTTTTTATTTGAATACTAACTTTAACTTAGTTTTCATATTATCAAAAAGAGAGAGATTGATGGTGTTGAGTGCACAATATGTAACAAAAGGTTTTCATATATGACTAAAGTTAAAGTTATATTAGTTGTAATCTAACCAGCTGTTTAAAATTTGTAGGTGCAGGATACTTAACAAGAGTTAAAGTCCTAGTTGTGAATCAGACAGTGACTAAGTCCTAGTGGATTTAGGCATCTAAAGTCCTAGTTGTGAATCATGTATAAGCTAAGTTTTGGTTGAGACCAAGCAACAAATTCCTAGATGAAAGTTAGGTGAATCAAGTCCAAGTGATTAAGGCTTGACAGTCAAATTTCTAACCGGACGCTAGGTGAATCAAGTCTAAGTGATTAAAGTTTGACGGTCAAATTCCTAGCTGGAAGATAAGTGAATCAAGTCTAATTGGTTAAGGCTTAATAGACAAATTCCTAGTTAGAGGCTAAGTGAATCAAGTCCAAGTAATTAAGGTGGAGTAGCCTCTTACAATCGTTGGAAGCACAGAAACAAAGAACAAAATTTGAATACAGTGTGTTGTTCTAAACTCCTAGCCTACTAGTCGAATTTGACTAGAGCAGGTCCGGGATGTTAGAGTGTATACTAAAAGCCTAGCTTTTGTAAACATTTATTTGTTAAAATAAAAGAATCACATTGGTCAATATCTGCATTTATTTATTAAATGTAATTGTTCAATTAATTTATATAGAAGACAACATGGAGTGTGGTGTCACACTCAGAAGATCATGTTGTCGGTTCTCTATAAATTATAAACAGTTGCTTGCGACTAAGATAGAAAGGAACAAACTATCAGTATAGTCGTAGTGTAATTAAGTATTAGTTTATCTTGACTAATAAATTACACTAATACACTTTAAGTGTATTGAGTAGGATCATGTAGGTATGTTCTTTTGTACTGACTTAGTAAAAGAACTAAACCTTAGTTATTATGGAAGTGTGTGCTCTTAATCCTAATATAATAACAAGTACATATATTTAATATTTATTTCTTTGATTTATCAAAGGGTGAGGTTTAGTTCGATAAATCAATATGCCCGATAAGTTGGAAAATGATATTACTTATAGTGTGTGTTGTTGATTATAGAAGGAATTGTTGGTTGCTACTCGGAAAACCTAGAGGTTCCACTGTACAAAAATTTTGTACAAAGGTCTGAACCTTTTCCTAGCTACCATGTGTTCTTTTAAATTAAATTTTGGATCGCCTGTGGAACTTAACACGTTTGATCCAAAACTTAATCTATTTGTTCTTTTATGTTTTGACTTGGATCTCCTGCGGAACTTAACACATTCGACCCAAGTCACCTTAAGTTATTAATTCCATTAAATATTAATTTCCATAATTGGTTCCCAGTACTGACGTGGCGAGGCACATGACCTTCTTGGATATGGGAGCAACCACCACCGACTAGACAAAACCTTTTATAGAAAGCTAATATTTAATTTCCTAAAATAACTTTAGGTTAACCGAAAAGAACAATCAAATCATAAGGGAAATAAAAACAAAAGAACACTATATTGAAAACAAATTCGAAACTCTAGAATCGTATGCCTCTTGTATTTAGTATTATTTCCAAAAATAACTAGTATGATGCGGAAACAAAAATTACTAGTTATACCTTTTAGAAAGACCTCTTGATCTTCTACCGTATTCCTCTTCTAACCTCGGACGTTGTGTGGGCAACGATCTTCTGAGATGAGAACCACCAAGCACCTTCTTCTTCCTTACAAGTTTCGGCCATCAAAACTTCTCCTAGGATGAAGAGGTTCGGCCACCACCACAATGCTCCAAGGGATGCTAGAAAAGAGGCTTCTTTTCTCTCCTTCTTCTCCTTCTTAGATCCGGCCACCAAAGATATCTCCACCATGAGAAGGTTTCGGCCACACAAAGGAGAGGAGAGGAAAGAAAGGGCCGGCCACACCCAAGGAGAAAAGAGAGGAAAAATAGAATAGAGTCGTTCACCTTGAAGCTTCCTCTACCCCTCTTTTATAATCCTTGGTCTTGGCAAATAAGGAAAATTTAATAAAACTTCCTTAATTCTTTTGCCATTTAAAAGGAAAATTTATTTAATTAAAATAATTTTCTTTTCAAATTATAATGGTCGGCCACTCTTCTCCCCAAAACAAGGAGAGTTTTAATTAAAACAAAATTAAAACTTCCTAATTTGTTTCTAGAAATTTATAAAAATTTCTCCAATAATTTTAATCCCTTCATGATTGGTTAATAAAAAGAAATTTTATAAATTAAAATCTTTCTTTTAAACATGTGAATAATTTCCAAAAAGGAAAGTTATCTCTAAAATTAAAATCTCCTTTCAATCTACAAATAAGGAAAGATATTAAATCTTTTCTTAATCTTTTGTAGAAACTAATAAAAGAGAATTTTTAATTTTCAAACTTTCTTTTAAATCATGAATATAATTAAAAGGAAAGTTTTTACCAAAATTAAAATCAACCTTTAATCTACAAATAAGGAAAGAGATTTTAACTCTTCTCTTAATCTTTTGTAGAATCTTATAAAAGGAAGGATTTAAATTTTTAAACTCTCTTTTAAATTATATTATCCACATAAGAAAAATTTTAAAATTAAAATTCCTTTTTATTTTAATAGGGACGGCCACATGAATTCACCCATGAACATACCCATGGCCGGCCCTAGCTTGGTCTCCAAGCTAGCTTGGCCGGCCCCTATAGGATGGGTAAGAAGGTGGGTATAGGTGGGTATAGTACTCTATAATTAAGAGGCTACGATAGGGACCGAGAGGAGGAATTGGTTTTGGTCTCCCGATAAAATTAAGCATCCCGTGTTCGCCCCGAACACACAACTTAATTTTATCAATAATAATTCATTCCACTAGAGAACTATTATTGAACTACCGCACCAATCCCAAATTACATTTTGGGCTCCTTCTTATCATGAGTGTGTTAGTCTCCCTGTGTTTAAGATAACGAATGTCCACTAATTAAGTAAGTTGACAACTCACTTAATTAATATCTAGCTCCAAGAGTAGTACCACTCAACTTCATCGTCATGTCGGACTAAGTCCACCTGCAGGGTTTAACATGACAATCCTTATGAGCTCCTCTTGGGGACATTCTCAACCTAGATCACTAGGACACAGTTTCCTTCTATAATCAACAACACACTATAAGTGATATCATTTCCCAACTTATCGGGCTTATTGATTTATCGAACTAAATCTCACCCATTGATAAATTAAAGAAATAAATATCAAATATATGTGCTTGTTATTATATTAGGATTAAGAGCACACACTTCCATAATAACTGAGGTCTTTGTTTCTTTATAAAGTCAGTATAAAAGAAACGACCTCTAATGGTCCTACTCAATACACTCTAAGTGTACTAGTATAATTATATAGTTAAGATAAACTAATACCTAATTACACTACGACCTTCCAATGGTTTGTTCCTTTCCATTATGGTCGTGAGCTACTGTTTATAATTTATAAGATACTGATAACATGATCCTCTGTGTGTGACACCACACACCATGTTATCTACAATATAAATTAATTGAACAACTATATTTATCATAAATGTAAACATTTGACCAATGTGATTCTTATTTCTAGATAAATGTTTATACCAAAAGCTAGGCTTTTAGTATACACTCTAACAGGAATCTGTGTCCTAGTTATTTAGGTTGAGAATGTCCCCAAGAGGAGCTCATAAGGATTGCCATGTTAAACCCTGCAGGTGGACCTAGTCCGACATGACAATAAAGTTGAGTGGTACTACTCTTGGAGCTAGATATTAATTAAGTGAGTTGTCAGTAACTTACTTAATTAGTGGACATTCATAATCTTAAACACAGGGAGACTAACACACTCATGATAAGAAGGAGCCCATAATGTAATTTAGGATTGGTGCGGTAGTGCGGTAATAACTCTCTAGTGGAATGAGTTATTATCGATGAACTTGAGTTGTGTGTTCAGGGCGAACACGGGATACTCAAGCTCATCGGAAGGCCAAAACCAATTTCTCCTCTAGGTCCCTGTCGTAGCCTCATTATAGCCTCAAGTCCATCCAAATGTAAGGCTCTTCTTGGTGTCCAAGAAAGGGGCCGGACCATTGCTTGGTGACCAAGCAATGGCCGGCCACATCCTCTTGAAGGGGCCGGCCCTATAGCTTGGTGACCAAGCTTGTAGGGGTCGGCCATAATAATTCAAAAAGGGAGGGTTGTTTTGAATTTTTAAAATCTTCTCTTTGTAGAAAACTATATGTTTTAAAAGAGAGATTTTAATTTTTAAAACTTTCCTTATTTGAATTAGGCCACATGTTTAAATAGAGAGTTTAAAAGATTTTAAAACCTTCTTTTTTTTAACCATCCTTATGGTTTAAGAAAAAAAGGAAAAGAAGTTTTAAAATTTAAATTTTCTATCACCATGTTTAAAAAGGAAATTTTATAAGAGAGTTTTTAAATTTTAAAACATGGTTTTAATTTTTAGAAACTTTCCTTTTTTAACTCATACTTTAGGAAAGAGAGCTTGTAAATTTTATAAGAGGTTTTCTTCTTGTAAAATTTAAAAAAAAAAAAATTTTTCCTTTCCTTTTAATTGTGGCCGGCCACCTTGCTTGGTGCCCAAGCAATGGCCGACCAATAGGATTAAACCAAATTCAATCCTAAACCAAATAGGATTGATCTCAACCATTGATTGATGATTGATTCAATCAAGAGGAAAGAAAAGGAAAAATAAAAAGGGAAAAGGAAAAACTCTTGGATGATTTTATTTTTTGTAAAAGGTTTTTCCTTATTTGCCTTGGGCAAGTAATATAAAAGAAGGGGTGAGGGGGCTTCATGAGACACAACTCTTATTCTTTTGCTTGGGTGATCTCTTGGTGGCCGGCCCTCTCCTTTCTCCCTTTTCCTTTGCTCTCTCTCCTTGGTGGTGGTGGTGGCCGGATTTTAGAAGAAGGAGGAGGAAGCTTTTGGGTGGTGTTCATCTTGGAGGATCATCGCCCACACGACGTCCAAGGCAAGGCGAGGAATACGGCAGAAGATCTCGAGGTCATTAGCTTACAAAGAGAAGGTATAACTAGTATTTTTCTTCCGCATCATACTAGTTATTTTTCCTTTGTATGAATTCTAAATACAAGAGGCAATTAGATCCAGTTTATCGAATTTATTTTTCGATTTTGTGTTTTCTTCTTTTTCGAATTTGTGATTCGATTGTTCCTTTTGGTTAATCTAGAGTTATTTAAGGAAATAAATATTAGCTTTCCTTAAAAGGCTTTGCCTAGGCGGTGGTGGTTGCTCCCATATCCAAGAAGGTCATGTGCCTCGCCATGCAGTCTTGGAAGCCAATTTTGGAAATTAATATTTATGGAATTAATAACCTAGGTAGATTTGAATCAATAGTGTTAAGTTCTGCTTGCGATTCAAATCTAAACCATTAAGAACAGATAAGTTAAATTTGGAATCAATGATGTTAAGTTCCGTCTGCGATTCCTTATTTAACTTCTAAAGAACACAATAGGTTATTTAAGGAAATGTTCGACACTTGTACAAAAAATTTTGTACAGTGGAACCGGTACGTTTTCCTAGGTTTAACCAACAATTAGTATCAGAGCTAGGGTTTGCCTCTGTGTATTTCTAGAATTCAAATAGGTTATGCACATGTCATACATAATTTAGGCAGGAAAATAGTAGGATGTGCTAACTATTTGGTTGCAGGCTCCAACTATTATGGCTTATTGATATTGTGTGTGATTGGACCCTTGGACATGTCAAGGGCATTATTTGTGTGCATGATTGTATGTAAAAAATATAGCAGGAGCTGTATTATTTTTAGAATTTTATTTTTGTTCGATCTAGAATGCATGTACATTTCCTCGTGGAATATAAGATCGATATATGTAAAATTCTATTTTTGTTGCGGATCGGATTCTTGCGAGACGAGGTACTTTCGGAGCACCAGAGGCGCAGAGGAATAAGAAGCAAGAATGATGTGACAACTCGACTCGATGGCGGTGGCTAAAGATGGCAGCAGCTAGGGTTGGAGCATACTGAAGACAGTGATGGAAAAGGTCATAATAGTTGAAAAATTAATTTCCAAATTTATTGCTTTTATTTACTGTGATGTTTATATGCATGTGATGTATGCTAGCATAGGTCAAAATCCTCATTTCTAAACAACTAAGTGGGAGAGGGATTTTAATAAATCCCATGGTCTCCATTATTGGTTTGTAAGTGATGCAACAAGCTTGCGTGTTGGCTCTGAGTGCCTCCCTCCACAACTGATGGGTTTGTTGCGGATCACTAGATCAAACTTCCTTTTATGGATGGTTAAAGGAAATTATTTAGGAGCATGTGATCTTCTCCAACTGAAGGGGCACAATCCTATTTAATGGACTTAGTATCAAGTAATGGTATACACTTAGACGCATTCAATAGTGATCCGGCGATAAGAACAGGGGACCCTCGTTGTAAGGGGTCAACGCCACGTGGAAGTCAAAGAGCCGGGCGGTCCATCGAAGAAGGCCGGACCAGCTAGGCCGACCGAAGAAAGGGGGCTGACTGACCGGGCAGCCGCCCGGTGTTTAGCCGAGGGAAAAAGGCACCCCTATGGAAGTCGGGGTTCCGGCGCTCATTGGGCAAGATCGTAGGGCCGAAGGGACAGCACGCTGGCCGAAGACATGAAGCATACAGCTAACAGTCGCCACAAAACACATTACCGATAATTTCCCAAGTGTACCATCATACATGACCGGTCGGACGGAAGGCGGACGTGGGCCGGTCGGACGCACGGCAGGAGTTCGGGGAAAAAGACAAGGGACATCTTCTGACAGCTGGCATGCTTCGTGATATGGTCATACTCCAAATCACGCGACGTGGTGTTCCGCTGTCCCATCGAGGACATGCTTGGACTGTAGCAGTATGGGTCAGGTAAGCTCACTAACAAGCCCTTATTGGGGTATGGGCCACGGACACGTGTACACCTCGATATGTGTGCACTCGCTTCTCCGCTGCCCTATATAAAGGCCCTTATCCTTCGCCGGAGGTACGCATTCTAATTTTTCGAGAGCCACTTTTCACTGCTTGCTTGCCTGACTTGAGCGTCAGAGGGTCGCCGCCGGGAACCCCTTCCTGGCCCGACTTCTGTGCAGGTTCTCCGGAGCTTCGTGCAGCCAGTCGAAGATCCACACCAGCAGCCGGGGAGCGCCACATGCCCAGCGTCCGTTGGTTCAGCATTGGGATAGGATCAAATTGGCGCCGTTTGTGGGAACGCTCCTGCATCCGAACGGAAACAATGGACGAGACTGGACGACAACACACGGTAACGCTCTCCACGGAGGAACTCGACGCTCTGATCGAGTTGCGGGCCGCCAAGCTTGTGGAGCAAAAACAGAAGGCAACAGCCGAGCGGCCAGAGCAGCAAGCAACCTCAGTCTCTGGTGGCCGAGCGGAAGCACCTCAAGCCACCGTTGCATTCCACCGGGCCCTATTCCGTACCCCCGAAGCTGCACCCACTCATAGAGATCGGGGATCTTCTTCGGATGAAATGCCGAGACGAGATGACAAAAAACGAAAAGCCCCTCGAGCGGACTCATCGCCCGAGCGGATTAATCGCCAATTTTCCGAGGCTATTCTACGAGACCCTCTGCCCAAGCACTACGCGCCTTCGACGATCGGCGAATACAATGGAACCACCGATCCGGACGATCATTTGGGCAAGTTTGATAACACGGCAACCCTGCATCAATACACAGATGGGGTGAAGTGTCAGGTTTTCCTCACCACCCTATCTGGATCGGCTCAACGATGGTTTCAGAGGCTGCCGGACGGATCCATCACCAACTTCAAGGACTTCCGGACGGCCTTCCTCCATCATTTTGCAAGCAGTCGGCGCTATCAAAAAACCAGCGTTAGTCTATTTGCCATCAAACAAGAAGCCCGTGAATCGCTCCGAGCTTACATCCAGCGGTTCAACAAAGTGGCCATGGATATTCCAACGGCCACCTCGGAGACCATGATGAATGCCTTCACACAAGGCCTCGTGGATGGGGATTTCTTCCGATCGCTCATTCGGAAGCCGCCCCGAGACTATGACCACATGCTACACCGGGCCAACGAATACATCAACGTGGAGGAAGCGCAAGCGGCCAGGAAAAAAGAAACTCCAACCGAGCGAGCCCCTCCTGCCGAGCGGAAACAGCACGTCGCTCATCATCCGCCCAGAGGACCGAGGGCCGAAGCAATCCGCTCCCCCCATACCAGGTCTCACGTGCAAGAAGTAGCTGCCGCCCGGCCCAAGCCAAAGAAGAAATGGACCCCGATGTTCTACTCCTTCCACCGGACGGATACACACAACACAAGGGATTGTCGAAGTCTTCCCTTCGTGGCTCATCCCGTTCCCCGGAATGGCGGCCAACGGTCTCCCTCAGTCGACAGACGACAAAGAACTCATGAGGCCGATCGGACGCGAGCTGACAGGCGACAACAACAGACTCCCGATCGGCATCGCTCTCCAAGGCAGGAGAATCGCCGAACGTCAAGAGAACGGTCTCGACCATCCGCTCGGGAGGAAGAAAATAGAAGTAATACTTCCCGAGGCGAGATCAACATTATCGCTGGCGGGCCAACTGGAGGAGACTCCAACCGAGCAAGAAAGGCGAGCGTCCGGCAGCTCCAGATCCATGCAGTCGGTTGTAGCCAAGAGCGGGCGAGTGGACCCGAAATCAGTTTTGGGCCTGGGGACTTGGAAGGAGTTGAAGTGCCCCACGACGACTCTCTACTCATCAAAGTGGTAATAGCCAACTACACTATTCACCGCGTTTTTGTTGACACAGGAAGCTCGGTCAACATAATATTCAAAAAGGCGTTCGATCAACTTCAAATTGACCGTGCCGAGCTGCTTCCCATGACAACCCCCCTCTACGAGTTTACGGGCAATGAAGTCCTTCCGGTCGGACAAATCCGGATGGCTATTTCATTGGGAGAAGAGCCGCTCAGAAGGACGCGTACAGCAAACTTCATGGTGGTCGACTCTCCCTCCTCATACAACGTCATTCTGGGACGATCGGCGCTCAGTGAGTTCCGAGCGGCCGTCTCTACCTTCCACCAGAAGATCAAGTTTCCCGTCAAAGACAAAGTGGGAGAAGTACGGGGAGACCAACTGGCGGCTCGGCGATGCTACGTCGAAATGGTCCGAGCCGAAGCAAATTCCGCTCGGAAGTCGCCACGGATCGAGGTGAATGCTATAACTGAAAAACCTCCCTCTCTAGTTTATGAAGAAAAAGAGGAACTGCAGATACACCCGACCCGATCGGAGTCCACGACATTCATCGCATCTGACCTGGAGGCGAATCAGAAGGAGGAGGTGATCCAATGCCTCCAGAGAAACCATGATGTCTTCGTCTGATCGACACATGAGCTGCCCAGAATTTCACCAAGTATAGCGCAGCATGAGCTACACGTCCGACCGGACACACAGCCAGTAAAGCAAAGAAAAAGGGACTTCAGCGCCGAGCAGAATTCCATCATCCGAGCGGAGGTGGAAAAACTCTTGGAGGCCGGCCATATCCGCGAAGTGCAGTTCCCGAGCTGGCTGGCCAACGTAGTATTAGTCTCCAAGCCGGGCAACAAGTGGAGAGTATGTATAGATTTTCGGGATCTCAACAAAGCTTGCCCGAAAGACTTTTATCCTCTACCCCGGATAGATCAGCTAGTGGACTCTACGGCCGGCTGCAAATTAATATGTATGCTCGACGCTTACCAAGGCTATCATCAAGTGTCGCTCGCCCGTGAAGATCAAGAAAAAGTCAGCTTCGTGACGGCCGACGACACCTACTGCTATAATGTGATGCCGTTCGGATTAAAGAACGCGGGAGCCACTTATCAACGCTTGATGAACGAAGTGTTCAAAGAGCAGATCGGGCGGAATCTGGAAGTTTATGTGGACGACATTCTCATCAAGTCCGTCCGAGCGGACGATCTCTTCAAAGACATGGAGGAAACCTTTCGGACGCTACGCAAATATGGAGTCAAGCTAAATCCCCAGAAGTGCCTGTTCGGAGCAAAAGGAGGGCGTTTCTTGGGGTACATAGTGACCGAGCGGGGCATCGAAGCAAATCCTAGCAAGGTGAAAGCTCTACAAGACATGTCGCCTCCAAGAAATACAAGGGAAGTGCAGCGTTTGACCGGTCGGATAACTGCTCTGTCCAGATTCATCTCCAAAACCGCCGACCGGAGCCTTCCTTTTTTCAAAATCTTGCGCAAGGACAATAAGTTTCATTGGGACGAAGAATGCGATCGGGCGTTCGAAGATTTGAAGGCATATCTGAGCTCTCTCCCGGTATTAGCCAAGCCGACTGCGGGTGAGCCCCTTTATGTGTACTTGTCTTCAACCGAGCAAGCAATTGGCTCAGCACTAGTGAGGGCGAGCGGAGAAGAGCCTGTGTATTTCCTTAGTCATATTTTAAAAGATGCTGAATCTCGCTACACTTGACTCGAGAAGCTGGCTTTCGCTCTGGTTCTCGCAGCTCGGCGCCTTCGTCCATACTTGCGAGTATTATTGAATCCAGAAGCGTCCGGGCGACTCATCAAATGGACGACGGAGTTAAGCGAATTTGACATCCAATACCAGCCCCGCTCGACAATCAAAGCGCAGTCCTTGGCGATTTTGTGACCGAGGTGCATAATTCGAGCCGGAAGCTATGTGGAAAATATTTGTGGACGGATCATCCACTCGCCTCGGAAGCGGGATTGGAAGAGAAGATGCACTTATCCGTCCGGCTGAATTATAAAGCTACAAACAACGAAGCAGAGTATGAGGCCCTCATAGCCGGCCTGCAGGCAGCGCGTCACGTGGGTGCCGGTCGGGTAACGCTTCATTCGGATTCTCAGCTGGCTGCTCAGCAACTCTCTGGTACCTTCGAAATCAACAGCGCTTGGCTCAAACTCTACGCTGAAGCCTTTGAGAAGCTTAAAGCCAATTTTAGAGAAGTCATTGTTCGGAAGATACCCCGATCGGAGAACCAAGCGGCCGATGAGTTGGCCAAACTTGCGAACTCAATAACGCCGATCGCCCTTCAGCAGCCAATTGAACAAGTATTGTTGGTGGCGCACGTCGACTGTATGGAAGGCCTTACGTTTCCGAGCGACTGGAGGACACCCATCACGGAGTTTCTGCGCTCGGGCGCCACACCGTCCGATCAGAATGAAGCTCAGCTGCTAAGGAGGAGAGCCGGCCGGTTCACACTCATCGGCGATCAGCTTTACAAGAAATCTTTCTCACGACCGCTGTTGAAGTGCGTGAGCTCGGAGGACTCGGCTTACATCCTCCAAGAAGTACATCAAGGATCCTGCGGAGGACATCCGGGCGGACGATCGCTGGCTAAGAAGATCCTGTTGGCCGGGTACTTCTGGCCGACCTTACAAGCAGACGCCGCTCGGACCGTGTCGACGTGCCTTTCGTGCCAGAAATACCACAACTTCTATCACCGACCGGCAGAGGAAATGAAGGCATCAACAGTCTCATGTCCATTCGACCAGTGGGGAATGGATATCGTTGGTCCATTTCCTATGGCGACCGGACAGCGGAAATTTCTACTAGTGGCGGTCGATTATTTTTCCAAGTGGGTGGAGGTCGAGCCGCTAGCCAGGATCACCGAACAAATGGTCAAAAAGTTCATATGGAAGCACATCATCTGTCGGTTCGGCATCCCTCGCCGACTGATTTCCGACAACGGACGGCAGTTCACAGGAAAATTGCTTGAAAATTGGTGCAAAAGCTATGGCATCGAGCAACACTTCACATCTGTAGCCTATCCCCAAAGCAATGGTCAAGCCGAAGTAGCCAATCAGGAAATTCTTCGCATTCTGTGCGCTCGGCTCGACCATTTGGGAGGAAGTTGGGTGGATGAAGTGTCGGGCGTCCTATGGGCCATCAGAACGACTCCAAAAGAAGGAACGGGCGTCACGCCTTTTCATCTGGTATACGGCGGCGAAGCGGTGATTCCCGTCGAAGTCGGTGTCGAATCCGTCCGGATCCAGGATTACGATGAGGCAACGCCGAGCGGAGGAACATGGAGCTAGATTTGGTTGATGAAGACCGAGCCAAGGCGTCCGTCCGGCTGACGGCGTACCGTCAACGGATGAAGCAAAACTACAACAGGCGCGTAATCCCCAGATCATTCCAGGTCGGTGACCTTGTCTGGAAGAAAGTCAAGCCGGTCGGCGACGTCGGCAAGCTTGAAGCTCCGTGGGCGGGTCCCTTCAAAATCATTGAAAAGCTCCGTTCGGGCGCTTACTATTTGGAGGATGAAGACGGACGACAGCTGGACCGACCTTGGAGCGCAAATCATCTCCAGCCTTATCGAGCTGGGTGAAAGGTGCACTGATGTAATTCATTTTTGTGTATATTCTAGTCGCCCATGTCCTTGTAATGCAGGAAGCAGAAATGAATTAAAAGGATGGCTAGTATGCCCGCCGAGCAGCTGTGTTAAAGATTAGTCGTTAAGGCCGTCGAGCTCCGACGTTAAAAATCGAGAGACGAGCCGGCGTCTATAAATCTTCCGAGCGGAAGACCGTCGAGCTCCGACGTTAAAAATCGAGAGACGAGCCGGCGTCTATAAATCATCCGAGCGGAAGACCGTCGAGCTCCGACGTTAAAAATCGAGAGACGAGCCGGCGTCTATAAATCTTTCGAGCGGAAGACCGTCGAGCTCCGACGTTAAACATCGAGAGACAAGCCGGCGTCTATAAATCATCCGAGCGGAAGACCGTCGAGCTCCGACGTTAAAAATCGAGAGACGAGCCGGCGTCTATAAATCTTCCGAGCGGAAGACCGTCAAGCTCCGACGTTAAAAATCGAGAGACGAGCCGGCGTCTATAAACCTTCCGAGCGGAAGACCGTCGAGCTCCGACGTTAAAAATCGAGAGACGAGCCGGCGTCTATAAATCATCCGAGCGGAAGACCGTCGAGCTACGACGTTAAAATCGAGAGATGAGCCGGCGTCTAATCATCCGAGCGGAAGACCGCCGAGCTCCGACATTAAAATCGAGACGAGCCGGCGTCTATAAATCATCCGAACGGAAGACCGCCGAGCTCCGACGTTAAAAATCGGGAGACGAGCCGGCGTCATAAATCTTCCGAGCGGAAGACCGCCAAGCTCCGACGTTAAAAATCGAGAGACGAGCCGCGTCTATAAATCATCCGAGCGAAGACCGCCGAGCTCCGACGTTAAAATCGAGATGAGCGCCTATAAATCATCCGAGCGGAAGACCGCCGAGCTCCGACATTAAAATCGAGAGACGAGCCGGCCTCTATAAATCATCCGAGCGGAAGACCGCCGAGCTCCGACGTTAAAAATCGGGAGACGAGCCGGCGTTTATAAATCTTCCGAGCGGAAGACCGACGAGCTCCGACGTTAAAAATCGAGACGAGGCGTCTATAAATCTTCCGAGCGGAAGACCGCCGAGCTCCGACGTTAAAAATCGAGACGAGCCGGCCTATAAATCATCCGAAGGAAGACCGCCGAGCCCGACGTTAAAATCGAGAGACGTGCCGGCAATCTTCCGAGCGGAAGACCGCCGAGCTCCGACGTTAAAAATCTAGAGACGAGTGGCGTCTATAAATCTTCCGAGCGGAAGACCGCCGAGCTCCGACGTTAAAAATCTAGAGACGAGTCGGCGTCTATAAATCTCCAAGCGGAAGACCGCCGAGCTCCGACGTTAAAAATTGAGAGACGAGCCGGCGTCTAAATCATCCGAAGCGGAAGACCGCCGAGCTCCGACGTTAAAAATTGAGAGACGAGCCGTCTATAAATCATCCGAACGGAAGACCGCCGAGCTCCGACGTTAAAAATCGAGAGACAAGCCGGTGTCTATAAATCTTCCGACGGAAGACCGCCGAGCTCCGACGTTAAAAATCGAGATGAGCCGGCCTATAAATCATCGAGCCGAAGACCGCCGAGCTCCGACGTTAAAAATCGAGACAAGCCGGCGTCTATAAATCTTCCTAGCGGAAGACCGCCGAGCTCCGACGTTAAAATCGAGAGACGAGCCGGCCTATAAATCTTCCGAGGGAAGACCGCCGAGTCCGACGTTAAAATCCGAGACGAGCCGACGTCTATAAATCTTCCGAGCGGAAGACCGTCGAGCTCCGACGTTAAAATCGAGAGACGAGCTGGCGTCTATAAATCTTCCGAGCGGAAGACCGTCGAGCTCCGACGTTAAAAATCGAGAGACAAGCCGGCGTCTATAAATCTTCCGAGCGGAAGACCGTCGAGCTCCGACGTTAAAAATCGAGAGACGAGCCGGAATCTATAAATCATCCGAGCGGAAGACCGTCGAGCTCCGACGTTAAAAATCGAGAGACGAGCCGGCGTCTATAAATCTTCCGAGCGGAAGACCGTCGAGCTCCGACCTTAAAAATCGAGAGACGAGCCGGCGTCTATAAATCATCCGAGCGGAAGACCGTCGAGCTGCGAAGTTAAAAATCGAGAGACGAGCCGGCGTCTATAAATCTTCCGAGCGGAAGACCGTCGAGCTCCGACGTTAAAAATCGAGAGACGTGCCGGCTGTTGGAACCCCAAGGTTGTTTTGGTGTGATCAACAAGTTAAGTTAGGTCCTGTGTATTTAACCTTGTGTCTAAGTGTGCAGGAGCTTAGGAACACAGGTACTCGAGTGGAAGACGCAGCTAGCGAGAAGGACGGCACGCTGTGCGTCCGAGGGACGAGGCGCTGCGGAAGAGTACACCGGCGGACGAGAAGGAAGCGCGCGGTGGTTCCGAGGGACGAAAGCCGGAGCGGAAGATTGCTCGGTGAGCAAGAGACGCAGCTAGCGAGAAGGTCGACGGCCGAGGGACGAAGATTGCGGATGAGTACGCTGGCGGACGAGAAGGAAACACGCGGCAATTCCGAGGGACGAGAAGCCGGAGGGAAGCACGCTCGAGAAGACCGGAAGTTGGGTTCGGGTGAGCCCTTTCAAGGCGGAGATCACCCAAACGAGCGGATCCGAGCGAAGAACCGGACCAAGCGGACTGAACCAGAAGCGGTCCGGATGAAAAGTCAACTGTTGACTTTCGGTCCGGCGCCGGAATCGACCGGGCGCCGGACCCATCCGGCGCCTGAACAAGATTTTGACCAGATCGAGAATTATCTCGATCCGAACGTTGGGGATAAAATTTATCTCTGTCGGAACCTTTCCGCGCCCACCAAGGCTATAAATATAACCTTGGTCCGTAACTTCATCAGCTCAGAAATTGTAAACAACACTTGTGTGCTTCAACTGCTTAGATTAGCTTCTGTCTTTCTGTGCGAGGCTTCTCCACCTGAAGGAGCTCTTAGTGCGATCTTCATCCTTGGATTAACATCCTCCCGATTGTAACCAAGTCAAATTCGTGCCTCGCTTTTATGCTTTATTTTCTGCTTAATCTATTTTTATGTATTAGTTTAATCGCACGAGAAAGGGTTGTGTTTGATTTTTGGGCTATTCAACCCCTTCTAGCCTACCGTCGGTCTTGCTGTGTGGTATCGAGCCGAGGCGCTCAGAGGACTAACCACGAACTAAGCAACAAGATGGCGGATCCAACATCCACGCACCAAAATTCAAGGGGACTTCACTAGTGGAAAAGCGAATGGAGGTATTTCTTGAAACAGATTATGATTTATTACTAACAATAGAATTTGGCTATGAAGCACCAGAGGGCAAAGCAAGAAATCAATGGTCAAAGAAGGAGCAGGCTGACCACGTGGCAAACAAGAAAGCGTAATTTCATCCGCTAAGTGTACTTCCAACACAAGAAGTCAATCGAGTCGGTACCTACAACTCGGCAAAGGAGCTTTGGGAGAAATTCCTTGAGTTACACGAAGGAACATCCGAAGCCAAACTTGCAAGACGGGATTTACTTCGTAACCAGCTTACAAACCTCCGATTTGAAGAAGGTGAAACAATTGCACATCTACACTCGAGGATTCAGGAACTCATCACCAGACTTACGAATCTCGGAGAAGAGGTAAGTAACCGAGATTCGCTAAGGTATGCCCTAAATTCCTTTCCTAGAAACTCAAAATGGGCATCACTAGTAGATGCCTTTTACATTTCAAAAGATCTAGAAAAAATTTCATTAGACGAATTCTTTTCAACTTTTGAAGTGCATGAGTCAAGATGTGCAGGTCCGAAGGAGCCCAAGAATAATGTCGCCCTTAAAGCTTCGAGAGACGAACCTGAGTCAGAATCTTCTCTCGACGACGAGGAAATGGTAATGATGGTAAGACGATTTAAAAATATTTGTAAATCTAGGAAATCTAACCATCCGCAGGGAAGAAAGAAAAGAACCATCCGCTGCTACCATTGCGATGAAGAAGGGCACGTCAAGGACAATTGCCCTAAACTGAAGAACAACGGGAAGGACAAGGGTAAGAAGCCTATCCAAAATCGCAAGGCCCTAAAAGCGACGTGGGACGATACGTCGTCGAAATCAGAAGTCAAGGAGTTCTCCGGGCTCGCGTTAATGGCGAGTCATCAAGACGACAACTGCGAATCAAGCTCTTCCGAAATGAGCATCGAAAGCATCAATGAAGGGGGAGCCACGTCCGAAGAGAGCAGCAGTTCAGGGGGAGAAACCGACAACGAGATCGACAAGGTAAGTGAGGTACGATCTCTTCCTCCTAATAAAATGTTTAAATTCATTAAAATTTTAACAAAAGATTGCTGCAAATTAGAAAATGAAAATAAAGACTTAAAAGCAATATTAGCTACATCTTGTCCGTTAGAAATGCTAGATAAATCAAATTTAGAAAATGAAAAATTAAAATTAGAAATTCAAAATTTAATTTTTCAAGTAGAAAATTTGAAAAACTCTGCTTGCTCATCTAAAACCAATTTTAGAAGGTTCAATAATTTGAATTGGTATTATAGATATCACCAGGGACAAATTAAAATATCTCTAGAAAATATGTCCCTAAAAACTTTTTAGTTAATCTAGTAGGTTGGAACCTATATTGGGTTCCTAAATCATGCTTAAATTAATTTTAAAATTAAAATTAGCGCTTTAAGTGAGAAAATTAAACAAAGAATTTCTTTATGAGGCTTTGTCTAAGGAAGTGGTTGTTGCTCCAATAACCAAGAAGGCCTAGTGCCTCGCCACGACCTGGAAGCCAAAATATTGAAATAAATATTTAATTAACTTACTAATGAAGCATTAATACAAGAATTAATTAGTGCTTGAAAAAGGTTATTCAAAACATTTTATTTCAATTTACCTACTTAGAATTTTTTTTGGATTTTATTTATATACTTAGAAATATTCTCAAAAATTATTTTTTCCTAAGTTAAGAACTTTTTTCTTGAAACTAGAAATCTCAGCTTTAATTACTTAGAAAATTTTTCTAAATTTCTTAAAAACTTAGATTTTTTTAGAAATACTTTTCTAAGTCTTTAACCCTTAGATTATTTTTCTTGGAACCCCATTTTTTTGTGATCAAAGGGGGAGAAGGGAAAGTATAAGTCTAGGGGGAGGTAGATAGATTTAATTTTTTTTCTATCTTTTTGCACTTAAATTGCAATTTAAGTTAATTTACTTAATTCAATTTTATGTCTATTTTAACCCTAGCTTAACTTGGGTTGATCACACCAAAAAGGGGGAGATTGTTGGAACCCCAAGGTTGTTTTGGTGTGATCAACAAGTTAAGTTAGGTCCTGTGTATTTAACCTTGTGTCTAAGTGTGCAGGAGCTTATGAACACAGGTAGTCGAGCGGAAGACGCAGCTAGCGAGAAGGACGGCAGTCTGAGGGACGAGGTGCTGCGGAAGAGTACACCGGCGGACGAGAAGGAAGCGCGCGGTAGTTCCGAGGGACGAAAGCCGGAGCGGAAGATTGCTCGGGGAGCAAGAGACGCAGCTAGCGAGAAGGTCGACGACCGAGGGACGAAGACTGCGGATGAGTACGCTGGCGGACGAGAAGGAAACACGCGGCAATTCCGAGGGACGAGAAGCCGGAGGGAAGCACGCTCGAGAAGACCGGAAGTTGGGTTCGGGTGAGCCCTTTTCCGGAAGGCAGAGATCACCCAAACGAGCGGATCCGGAGCGGAAGAACCGGACCGAAGCGGGACTGAACCAGAGAAGCGGTCCCTGATGAAAAAGTCAACTGTATTGACTTTCGGGGTCCGGGGCGCCCGGACCCATCCGGGGGCCCGGAACCCTTCCGGGCGCCCGGAACAGTAATTTTGACCAGATCGAGAATTATCTCGATCTGAACATTGGGGGATAACCTTGGTCCAGAAGCTCTTCATCAGTTCAGAAATTGTAAACAACACTTGTGTGCTTCCACTGTTTAGATTAGCTTCTGTTTTTCTGTGCTTACACTGCTGTAAACGAGGCTTCTCCGCCTAAAGGATCTCTTAGTGCGATCTTCATCCTTGGATTAACAACCTCCCCGGTTGTAACCAAGTCAAATTCGGTGCCTCATTTTTATGCTTTATTTTCTGTTTAATCTATTTTTTATGTGTTAGTTTAATCGTACGAGAAAGGGTTGTGTTTGATTTTTCAGGGCTATTCAACCCCCCCTTCTAGCCGGCCGCATCGGTCTTACACCGGCGTCTATAAATCTTCCGAGCAGAAGACCGTCGAGCTCCGACGTTAAAAATTGAGAGACGAGCCGGCGTTTATAAATCTTCCGAGCGGAAGACCATCGAGCTCCGACGTTAAAAATCGAGAGACGAGCCGGCGTCTACAAATCTTCCGAGCGGATTAAAGCTTCTAATGTCCCGAGGCACGCGATTTCGATACCGTTCGATCGTCTCTACGCTCCGATTGGCCCAGTATCCAAAAGTACTTGGCATTTGGTAAACGAGCTCTACCATCAGAGAACACGGTATATTTCGCCGAGCGGGGAGATCACGACGATTACTTTGTTAAAATCCCTTGTGGGGGAGCACGGGAAGTAATAATGGGCGAGCGGATAAACACACATCTTGGTTATGAAAGGAGACAGCAAATACAAGGAAAACATTGCATTAAAGGTAAAGCTTTAGGCCGAGCGGCCCAATTACAAAAAAAGATGATATCTAGGCGGGTGGCCGAATTACAGAAAACTACTCAATATAATCATAGAGGTCCCTGGGAATGTTATTCAGAAGCTCCACTTGATCGCCGGCCGGAATAGTAGTAGACTCCGGAAGAAGACCCTTAGACTTCAGATAAGTGGTGGTGGCGGTCATAGCCAAGTCGAAGGCTGTGTATATCCGCTCGCATATTTTCTCCGAGAATTCGGGCGAGCGGATGTAGCTCTGTCTTAAGGCAGCGATTCGACTCGGCTAGGCATCTTGATATTCTTTGAAAGTCGCCTGGGAGCTAGCAAGGGCCTCATTCAGACTCTGAAGCTTGTCCGCGTCGGCCAAGTGGCCCGCCTTCTCCCTGTCGAGCTGCTCTGTCAACTCCTTTATCTTCAGCTCCAGGCCCCGAGCCTCCACGTTCTTTTTCTCCAGATCGGAGATAGCTGTATTTTTTCGAGTGGTGGCCAAGGTTATTTTTGTGTCGAGCGACTTGACTTGTCACTCGGACTCGGCCAGGGCGTGGGCCTGATCGGCCGTCTTTTTCTGCTCGGCCGCTGATCCGGCGGTTAGAACGGGCCCTGAGGGCCGGATGGACCAACTGCTGCTTTCAGTTGTCGCAGCTCTTCATCCTCCAAGGCCAAGCGGTTGGAAACCGCAATTTCCTCCACCCATCTCTGGCAAAAGAAAATTATAGTTGTTAGCGGCCGATCGGAAAGAATGCATACAAAACTTCGTAGAGAGCGAACTTACCCCCGTGGCCTCCCGCATGTGGCTATTGGCCAAGTTTCGGAGGGGGATCAGCGCTGTGCGTGCCCGAGCATCGGCCCACATCTCAGCTAGGGGCCCTTTCAAGGTAATGGTGTGCTCGGGCGCGGTTGGGCGGTCGGCCTCTGGCAGCAGCTCTTCAGTCGGTAGATGAAGAGTGACCCGAATCGTGCGGCCATGACCGGGAGTCGTCCGACCGGCGGTCGGAAGGGGATCAGAAGCCGGCACAGAAAACTGGGAATGAATGGTCGAGCGCTAGACTGAGTGACGAGCGGGTGGGAGGGTGCTGATCGGAGTAGCCTCAACTGGAGCAGCTGGCTCGTCCCAGTCAGAAGGCGTCCGGTCGGACGAAATAGTTTCGGCCTCAGGCGCCTTGCCTGGAGCGATTGCGGTGGCCCGGTCGGAGGGTTGGACCGCGGAGGTAGCAGAGCGCAGCGGAGTCTCCACCCGGTGCCTCTTTTGTAGAGGCTGCTCCTCCTCCCGAGCGGAACCTTCCTCGGGGGCAGTTGGTTCTCCGGGGGGGGTGGCTCCGCTGGCCACGTTCTGTTGAGAAGCTTGAGCGGCCGACTCAGCTTGAGTCCCGCTCTCTCCTTCATGGGAGCCGACCGGCTAAATACCCAGCGCTTCCATTTCCTTGGCCGTCGCGGCCTCTAGCGCCGCCGCCTTTCTCTTCAGAACGCCGGCCATCACCAAATCCATGACGATGTCAGCTGCAGGAGAAAGAAAAGAAATCAGTTAGAAATTAAAGCAAATGCCTAAGCAAAATTCTTACCGAATCCGGTCGGAAGAGGAGTCCGTATAGGACTCAGGCCGAAGATGTACATCACTCCTTCATGAAGAAGCTTGTTGATGTCGAGTCGCAGACTGGCTAGTATATTTGCAGCGTGGAGATAGTCCAGTCGGGTCTTGAATTTCTTCAGCTCGGGAGTGGGAGGTAGGCTGACCTGCCACTGGGTCGGGAAGTTGGCCCGATCGGGCATATGGATGTAGAAAAAATAATCCTTCCAATGTTTATTGGAAGTAGGTAACTTGTTGAAGAAGACTAAGCCGGGTCGAGCTTGGAACATGAAGGTGCCCGGCTCGGCTTGCTTGGGGTAGTAGAAATAAAAGAAGACCTCCGGTCGGAGGGGGATGTTGTGAATCTTGAACAAAACAACAACACCGCAGAGGAGACGAAAGGTGTTGGGTACTAGACTGCCGAGCGGCACACCAAAAAAATTACAAACATCTACGATGAAAGGATGTACAGGGAACCGCAGAAGGCTCAGCGCGGCGGCCTGTGCGGCTGAGCGGAAGGACCGGCTAAAAGAAGTTCAAAATCATTGGGAATATCAAAATTATCAGTCAGAATATCAAAGTCACGCCGGTCGAAGCGTGACTGCATGGTGGTGTACCATGGCCCAAGGGACTGGTCTTCCGGATGAGAAGAACTAGCCATGGTCCGATCGGAAGGAATCGAAAAGGCAAAAAGGCAAAAGGAGGAAGACAGCGAACGAAAAGATATCCCGAGGATGAAAATATGGAAAAGGAATGTAAGGAAAGCACCGGAAACAAGGAAAGATGGCCTTACGATGAGAAGGAGCGGAAAGAAGGCGTCGGAGGTCGTCGGAAAGCAGAAGCGGAATCGTCGGAGCTCCAAAGCGCTGGGGGCAGGGGTCGAAATCGCAAAGGCAAATGCGAGAGAGAAGGAAACGAAGGATTTATAGGGTGGAGGCCGGGCGGTCTCCACCGTCGGATCCAGGTCACGGGAATCAAAGCGTGCATCGGGTCGTCCATTTCGAATCGCTTCGATCACATCAAAGCACCATGCCACCGCCGCCGTACGATGATGGCGTTGCGCCACGTGGCATTCGACCATTCGAAGCATTTAATGAGCGCATGCTCAGCCTTAATGTCGAAGATTGGCGCAGATTACGAGGAGATCCGATGAAGGCCACTAGTGATTCACTCAAGGCCATCTCTGCGGTAGGCCGATCGGAGAATACTAGCCGCCCGGCCAGACTCGCAGTCCAGTCAGTCGGACTAATCGCCTCCTTCGACTAGACTTGAAGGGGAGGCAATTCATCCGGCGATAAGAACAGGGGACCCTCGTTGTAAGGGGTCAATGCCACGTGGAAGTCAAAGAGCCGGGCGGTCCATCGAAGAAGGCCGGACCAGCTAGGCCGACCGGAGAAAGGGGGCTGACCGACCGGGCGGTCGCCCGGTGTTTAGCCGAGGGCAAAAGGCACCCCTATGGAAGTCGGGGTTCCGGCGCTCATTGGGCAAGATCGTAGGGCCGAGCGGACAGCACGCTCGGCCGAAGACATGAAGCATACTGCTAACAGTCGCCACAAAACACATTACCGATAATTTCCCAAGTGTACCATCATACATGACCGGTCGGACGGAAGGCGGACGTGGGCCGGTCGGACGCACGACAGGAGTTCGGGGAAAAAGACAAGGGACATCTTCTGACAGCTGACATGCTTCGTGATATGGTCATACTCCAAATCATGCGACGTGGGGTTCCGCTCTCCCATCGAGGACATGCTTGGACTGTAGCAGTATGGGTCAGGTAAGCTCACTGACAAGCCCTTACTGGCGTATGGGCCACGGACACGTGTACACCTCGATATGTGTGCACTCGCTTCTCCGCTGCCCTATATAAAGGCTCTCATCCTTCGCCGGAGGTACGCGTTCTAATTTTTCGAGAGCCACTTTTCACTGCTTGCTTGCCTGACTTGAGCGTCTGAGGGTCGCCGCTGGGAACCCCTTCCCGGCCCGACTTCTATGCAGGTTCGCCGGAGCTTCGTGCAGCCAGTTGAAGATCCACACCAGCAGCCGGGGAGCACCACGTGCCCAACGTTCGTTGGTTCAGCATTCGGACAGGATCAAATAGTATCCTCCCCAACGGAGTCACTGCTATTGTCTTGTGTGACCAAAGTGAAACCAACTATTAATTTTATTTGTCATAAAGTTAGGATGACAAGATAATTAATGGGTCACACCCTCCTCTTACAAATGATGAATTTGTATACGTCCACACTAACGTAGCATGCAATATTCACGGTGATTTGAGGTGTTGGTTAATTTAAAATAGTATTGTTTGAGAAATCAATATTATTCTAAATTTAGAGTCTTGACCAAAGTTTACTTTTGTGATTCTTAGGATGACTTTCAACCCACTAGCCATTATACTGAAAGAGAACAAACTTACTGGTCCCAACTATATTGATTGGAAAAGAAACCTGGACATAGTTCTTACTGCTGAAAGCTATAAGTTTGTACTGACTGAGGCTTGCCCTGATGCACCTGACGGTGACTCTACCCCAGAGGAGATTGAGTATCATAAGAAATGGATAAAAGCTAATGAGATGGCGCGGTGTTACATTTTGGCATCAATGTCAAATGTATTGCAACATCAGCGTTAAGATTTACCAACAGCTTATGATATAATGAACAATCTCAAAGAACTCTTTGGGCACCAGAGTCGGACTGCTAGGCAAGAGGCAATGAGGAAGTTAATGACAGCCACCATGTCTGAGGGGACACCCGTAAGGGATCATATCCTCAAAATGATGGCTTATCTGAATGAAATACAAGTCCTTGGAGGAGAAATCGATGGGGAAACCCAGGTCGATATAATTCTCCAAACGCTACCCAGAAGTTTTGAGCAGTTCCGCCTGAACTATAACATGAACAAAAGAGAGTATACGTTGGCGGAACTTCTGACAGAACTACAGGCAGCAGAAGGAATATTTCGTCACAATTCTCAGATTCACTATGCTGAAAATGGTTCTACTTCTAAGTTGAAAGGCAAGAAGAAGAAGAAACATGTCTTTTCAGCAAAGAAGGTGAATAAACCTCATAATACAGGACAGAAAGCTGGAATGAAGAAGCCGAAGGGCAAGTGCTTCATCTGCAAGCAGTCTGGACATTGGAAAGCGGACTACCCTCGTAGGAACTAGAACAATAAAGGTATATCTCATACTCTAGTAGTTGAAACATGTTTAGCGGTGTTATCTACCAGCACCTGGTGTGTAGATACGGGAGCCACTGATCATGTCTGCAATTCTTTGCAGAGGTTCCAGGAAACCTGGTGACTATTTGATGGAGAGATAACTGTCTACATGGGCAATGCTACTAAGGTGGCGGCTGTTACAGTGGGAGACGTCTACTTATCTTTTGATAGGAATAGAAATTTGATTTTAAGAAATTGTCTTTATGTACCCAGTTTTAGAAAGAATTTAATTTCAATTTCTAAACTGTATTTGGATGGATATTCAGTTTCCTTTACTAACAATGTCGTTATAAAGACAAATAAGGTGATTATCTATTCTGGTGCATTAGTTGACAATTTATACACTTTAAATCCAATTTCTCCCACAAAGCAAAATATGAAAATTAATAACACATCTTCTAACTCTAATAAGAGAAAAGAACCTTCGGAAATGAACCAAACATATCTTTGACATCTAAGGCTTGGACATATTAACCTAAGTAGGATTCAAAAGCTTGTAGCCGATGGACTCTTGGGTTCATTAGAGTTGGAAAACTTTCCAACATGTGAATCCTGCTTGGAAGGTAAAATGACCAAGAGACCTTTTAAGGCCAAGGGGTATAGAGCCAAAGATGCGTTAGAACTGGTTCATTCTGATTTGTGTGGTCCTATGTCTATCCAGGCAAGAGGAGGTTATGAATACTTCGTCTCCTTTATAGACGATTATTCAAGATACGGATACATTTACCTGATGCGCCGCAAGTTTGAATGTTTTTGATAAGTTCAAAGAATATAGGGCTGATGTGAAGAAACATCTTGGTAAAAGTATCAAGACACTACGGTCTGACCGTGGTGGCGAATACCACTTTGGAGAGTTTAGGAATTACTTATCAGAAGTCGGGATTCAATCCCAATTATCTGCACATGGTACACCCCAGCAGAATGGTGTGGCATAACGAAGGTGTCACGCCCCAGAGGAGTCCCTGTCCGAAGAAATTTCGGCAACATCTCCCTTGTAAGGCGGACAATCTGAAACTTTTCTACATCCTCATATACCTCAGCCACATGTGGCTGGAATAAAAACAATAATAAAATACAACCACACAAACATCCACGCAGTTTATATATATAAGTAAACAAAACAGTAATACCACGACTCGAAACCAACCCTACTCCACTACACCCATAAAACACAAATCCGACAAACTCACCTCTTCTGCCGTCCAGGCAGGCATGTAGTAAAACATATCGAATAAAAATCCATCGACATCACAAAATCCATACAATGTCTATACCATCAACCAGAATAAGTTTAGCATAATCTAAGTAAGAAAACCAAAAGACCAACCATATCTTTGAGATCTGTAGGGACTAGCAATTGGAACTCTCTCCTGACAGCATCAACCTGAAAAATAACAACAATGGAGGCGGGGTGAGTCCAACACTCAGTAGGTACAACTGATATGCAAAGTAGAGAAATAATATCTAGTACTAATCATGCGTACAGTCTCCTAATATAAAAGGATGAAATGCAACTGAAGTAAACAGGAGAAAAACTATGCTAACCAGGACCTGGGTATAAGGACAAACAGTCCGAGTGGCATAGAAATCCTATATGCATGTCAAACATAGGCGTCCAAACAATATACAGCATATAAATGCAGCAAGCACAAACACAAGCAATAAATGCATCATGCATATGATGCCAATGATGCGTCCTGGTCACCCATGACGCCAGTCGATCATCTCACACACAATAGTGAGGCCGAGTGGGTAGGGCTGTGACAACCGTGCACTCTGTCGTCACTACTCTTGATGAGTGACCGGGTGGACGGGATGCTGTTGGAGTACACCTATCCTCCTACCCTAAATCATAAATAGGGGAGCGCAATGCTCTCAACTCTCGGTACACGATGACGGGGAGGAATCCCTGCCGGCTACCACGTTGTGTCACATTACCCATGAGCAGACCAACGGAGCCAAACAAAGTCCCTGCTGCAAGACACTCTGCCTGAATCGACCACTAACCCATGAGTGGTGGTGTGTGCAGATCCATGTAACTGGCGATGTGCTCAACAATAATGGAGCGGACTATCGCACAGCATGCAATCATGCGAATGGTGCATGGCACTAACCACAAAATATCCTGAGCTAATCCATATATGTATAAAAGTGCATCATAGGTCAATGAATCAAATCAAAGGTACACTGAAGGTATAAAATCTAGGTCCTGAACATGGTGAAGCATGATATATCACTACCCCTATAAGCATGTATCAACAGGTAAGGAATACATGAGATGCAAAACAAGCAATCAACCAATCATGTAACAGGTATCGGGTAGTGATTAACCGAAACAAATAAGAGAACATAATTATTGCTACTTGTTAAATTCACTACTATGTATATCAAAGACATAAAGTCAAAAGTACCCGCCTCCAAATCGAAAAGTCCAAACTGGTAGTCGAGATACGCGTCTCGCGTCAAGGTCCTGTGTCACCAATATACATACGTTTTTATTTAACTATAACTCAAATGCATAGATAAATAAATTCTTAAGGCTAAATTAGGGTAAAACCCTAATCAATCCACAATCATAACCCTAATTCACAATATGTATCACTATCTAGAAATCAAATCACACCATGATCTACAACTAAGATCAATTTCTCTACTCCTTACCTCAATTCAAACCTCTGCTCTTGATCCACTGCCAACTAGAGTTGCTGTCGAAAATTGTTTGCCGAAACTATTGCTGCCACAGATCTATTGCCGACACTGCAAAGAACTACTACTGTTTATGTGTCAGCATCCCAGTCAAAATCTAATACCAAATATGCCTTACCTGCAACGGAGCCAAGTTCTTCCTCTCTTCCGGAGACTTAACAGAAGGAGGAGCCTAGGGCACGGAAGGAGAAAACTAAGGCTTGGATTCTCTGCACTTGGTCGCAGATCAGCCCGTGTAGGGCAGTGTGGCACAAAGGGGATAGTGGCACAGAGAGCCCATGTAGGCAGATTGGTCGACGATCGAAGGAAAACAAAAAGGAGTGGTTGGCTGCCGGCGCTAGGGCACTCCTCGGAGGGGTAGCCGGCGACGGTGCTAGGGCACGAAGGTCGGCTGTAATGGCGCCGTCGCTCGGCGAAATGGCGGAGCAAGGGTGGCGCCGTCGGGTGGAGAAGGCTCAACAGAGAAGATGGCTAGAGCATAGACGAGAAGAGAAGAAGATCGGCTCGGCGCCGGCACCTAGGGTAAAATCAGTGAGAAGAGGGGAGAAGGAAGGATCGCGTCGACAATTTTAATGAAGAAAAACAGTCGGGCACGGGTAAGAGCACGACGTCGGGGAGAAATAAAAAGAAATAGAAAAAGGAATTTAAGAAAATAAACATTTTCTTGCTTAAATGGGTAGCCTAAACAGGCTTTTCCAGGCCCCGTTTTTATCCCCGTTAACTCGTCCGTACGAGCTCCGAAAAATTCCAGAAAAATTTCCAAAAATTCCAGAAAATTCCCTTATTATTATTCTCCATTTTCCGGTATTTTACAGAAGGAATAAGACTCTTATGGAAATGGTTAGATCAATGGTGAGTTATTCAGAATTATCGAATTCGTTTTGGGGATATGCTTTAGAAACAGCAGTGTACATTCTGAATATGGTACCTTCTAAAACAGTTCCTTCTACTCCTATGGAATTATGGAATGGGCGTAAGACTAGTCTGAATCATATCCGGATATGGGGTAGTCCAGCACATGTGTTGAAGGGAGATACTGACAAGTTGGAATCACGTACAGAAGTTTGTCTGTTTGTTGGATATCCTAAGGGAATGAAAGGTGGTTTGTTTTATAATCCTAAAAATCAGAAGATCATTGTTAGCACCAATGCTCATTTTTTAGAAGAAGATTATGTAATGAACCATAAGCGCATGAGTGAAATAGTTCTAGAAGAAATTAGAGAGGACACGTCTACTTCAGTACCAACAGTACAAGATGAAGTACCACAAGAGACTACAACACGTGTTGCACATGATACACAACCACAGACGGTGCCTCGTCATAGTGGGAGGGTTGTAAGGCAACCTGAGAGATTCATGTTTTTGGGAGAGTCTTCGGACTTGATCCCGGGTAAACATGAACCTGATCCCCGGACATATGATGAAGCACTCCAAGATATAGATGCAGTATCTTGGCAAAAGGCAATGAATTCTGAAATAGAGTCTATGTACTCTAATAAGGTCTGGGAGCTTGTAGAACCACCTGATGGTGTAAAAGCCGTTGGATGCAAGTGGATCTACAAAAGGAAAAGAAGGACAGATGGGAAGGTAGAAACCTTCAAAGCAAGGCTTGTTGCGAAAGGGTATACTCAGAAAGAGGGAATCGACTATGAGGAGACTTTTTCGCCGGTAGCCATGCTTAAGTCTATCCGGATACTCTTATCCATTGCTGCTCATATGGATTATGAGATTTGGGAAATGGATGTCAAGACAGCTTTCCTTAACGGAAGTCTTGAAGAAAACATCCATATGAAGCAACCAGAAGGGTTCATTGAAAAAGGCAAAGAGCATCTAGTGTGCAAGCTTAATCGATCCATTTACGGATTGAAGCAAGCTTCAAGATCTTGGAACATTCGGTTTAACGAAGTAATCCAGTCATATGGATTTATTCAGTGTCCGGATGAGTCTTGTGTATACAAGAAGTATAACGGAAACATGGTGGTATTTCTTGTACTATACGTAGATGATATTTTGTTAATTGGCAATAATGTCAAGGTATTATCGGACGTAAGGGTATGGTTGTCCAAATAATTTGATATGAAGGACTTAGGAGAATGTGCACACATTCTTGGGATCAAAGTTATAAGGGATCGCAAGAAAAGAATGTTGTGCCTATCCCAAGCTTTATATATAGATACGATCCTTGCTCGTTTTAGCATGCAAAACTCTAAGAAAGGTTTCTTACCTTTTAGACATGGAGTAGCCTTATCTAAAGAGATGTCCCCGAAGACATTAAAAGAGATTGAGGACATGAAGGCAGTTCCTTATGCTTCGGCTGTAGGAAGCCTTATGTATGCAATGCTGTGTATGAGACCTGATATCTGTTTTACCATGGGCATGGTTAGCAGATATCAGAGTAACCCTGGATAAGGGCATTGGACTGCGGTAAAGCATATATTAAAGTACCTAAGAAGGACTAGAGATTATATGATAGTTTACCAAGCAAACGATTTGCTCCCTATGGGTTACACGGATTCGGACTTCCAATCAGATAGGGACAATAGTAAGTCAACATCAGGCTATGTGTTTACTCTAGGAGGTGGAGCCATTGCATGGAAGAGTGTTAAGCAGAAATGCATCTCGGACTCAACCATGGAAGCTGAATATGTTGCAGCCTCTGAGGCAGCAAAAGAAGTCGTATGGCTCAGGAATTTTTTAATGGACTTAGATGTGATTCCTGGTTTGCCCAAGATCATCACAATCTATTGTGATAATAGTGGTGCAGTTGCAAACTCGAAGGAACCACGAGCCCATAAAGCAAGTAAACATATAGAGCGCAAGTACCACCTGATACGAGACATCGTCAAGCGAGGAGAAGTTGTCGTCGCCAAGATTGCATCAGAAGATAACCTGGCAGATCCTTTCACAAAGGCCCTTCCTGCGAAAGCTTTTGATTTGCATGTGGAGGGGATGGGAATCAGATGTAAGGCAACAGATATGGCAGCTTAGACTTTTAGTATAAGTGGGAAATTGTTAGAGTGTATACTAAAAGTCTAGCTTTTGTAAAAATTTATTTGTTAAAATAAAAGAATCACATTGGTCAATATCTGCATTTATTTATTAAATGTAATTGTTCAGTTAATTTATATAGTAGACAACATGGAGTGTGGTGTCACACTCAGACGATCATGTTGTCGGTTCTCTATAAATTATAAACAGTTGCTTACGACTAAGATAGAAAGGAACAAACTATCAGTATAGTCGTAGTGTAATTAAGTATTAGGGGGCGTTTGGTTCTTTCCTAGGAATAGGAATCGGAATGGGAATCATTGTATTGTGGAATGGGAATGGGTATGAGCATGGATATCACTCTTAAAAGCAATGTTTGGTTAGTTACATATTTTCTATCGGAATAAATCAAAATTTCCTTTTTTACCCTTAAAAGAAAATAAGAGAAAAAAATTAGATGTGAGAGAAAGATGAATGTGAGAGAAAAATATGATGAAAGAGAATGATGAGAGAGAAAGTCTCATGAGAGAGAAAGTGTGATGAGAAAGAATGAAGAGAGAGAAAGTGTGCTGAGAGAAAATGAGAAAAAAGAGTGTGATAGGAGAGAGCATGATGAGAGAAGATGAGAGAGCAAATATGATGTGAGAGAAAGTATGATGGGAGAGGATGAAGAGAGAGAAAATGTAATGTGAAAAATGAGGAGAGAGTGATTGATGAGAGAGAAAGTATGATGAGAGAGAAAATGTGATGAGAAAAAAAGAGAACAGTGAGTGATGGGAGAGATTAAAGAGAGAGAAAGTATGATGAGAGAGAAAGTGTGTTGAGGGGAAAAAAGGAGGGAGTGTGACAAGAGAGATTGAGGAGAGAGAAAGTATGATGAGAGAGAAAGTATGATGAGAGAAAAAGAAGGAAGAGAGTGCAATGGAAGAGATTGAGTAGAGAGAAAGTATGATGAGAGAAAAAGTATGATGAGAGAGAAAGTGTGATGAGAAAAAAAAGGAAAGAGAGTGTGATAGGAGAGATTAAGGAGAGAGAAAGTGTATGATAAAATGATGAGAGAGAAAATATGATGAGAGAGAACAAGGAGAGAGAAGTGATATGAAAGAAAAAATAAATAAATAAATATATTTTGATATTTGATATTAAGGGAGAAAATTTTAGTTTTAGGTCAAGGGTATTTTTGGAATAAGGGAATATTTTGATTGATGAAAATAGGGTAATGAGTCATTGAAGGGGAGGTACATGGGAATGAGTTATTACCCAATTTCAAGGATTCATTCCCTTATTTGCATTCCTATTCCTATAATCCAAACATTAACAATGACAATCAATGATTCCCATTCCCATTCCCTACTCCTATTCCCCTAAACCAAACGCCCCCTTAGTTTATCTTGACTAATAAATTACACTAATACACTTTAAGTGTATTGAGTAGGATCATTTAGGTATGTTCTTTTGTACTGACTTAGTAAAAGAACTAAACCTTAGTTATTATGGAAGTGTGTGCTCTTAATCCTAATATAATAACAAGTACATATATTTAATATTTATTTCTTTGATTTATCAAAGGATGAAGTTTAGCTCAATAAATCAATATGCTTGATAAGTTGGAAAATGATATTACTTATAGTGTGTGTTGTTGATTATAGAAGGAATCTGTGTCCTAGTTATTTAGGTTGAGAATGTCCCCAAGAGGAGCTCATAAGGATTGCCATGTTAAACCCTGCAGGTGGGCCTAGTCCGACATGACAATAAAGTTGAGTGGTACTACTCTTGGAGCTAGATATTAATTAAGTGAGTTGTCAGTAACTTACTTAATTAGTGGGCATTCATAATCTTAAACACAGGGAAACTAACACACTCATGATAAGAAGGAGCTCATAATATAATTTGGGATTGGTGCGGTAGTGCGGTAATAACTCTCTAGTGGAATGAGTTATTATCGATGAACTTGAGTTGTGTGTTCAGGGCGAACACGGGATACTCAAGCTCATCGGAAGGTCAAAACCAATGTCTCCTCTAGGTCCCTGTCGTAGCCTTATTATAGCCTCAAGTCCATCCAAATGTAAGGCTCTTCTTGGTGTCCAAGAAGGGGGCCGGACCATTGCTCGGTGACCAAGCAATGGCCGGCCACATCCTCTTGAAGGGGCCGACCCTATAGCTTGGTGACCAAGCTTGTAGGGGCCGGCCATAATAATTCAAAAAGGGAGGGTTGTTTTGAATTTTTAAAATCTTCTCTTTGTAGAAAACTATAAGTTTTAAAAGAGAGATTTTAATTTTTAAAACTTTCCTTATTTGAATTAGGCCACATGTTTAAATAGAGAGTTTAAAAGATTTTAAAATTTTCTTTTTTTTAACCATCCTTATGGTTTAAGAAAAAAAGGAAAAGAAGTTTTAAAATTTAAATTTTCTATCACCATGTTTAAAAAGGAAATTTTATAAGAGAGTTTTTAAATTTTAAAACATGATTTTAATTTTTAGAAACTTTCCTTTTTTAACTCATACTTTAGGAAAGAGAGCTTGTAAATTTTATAAGAGGTTTTCTTCTTGTAAAATTTTTTTTAAAAAAATTATTTTTCCTTTCCTTTTAATTGTGGCCGGCCACCTTGCTTGGTGCCCAAGCAATGGCCGGCCAATAAGATTAAACCAAATTCAATCCTAAACCAAATAGGATTGATCTCAACCATTGATTGATGATTTATTCAATCAAGAGGAAAGAAAAGGAAAAATAAAAAGGGAAAAGGAAAAACTCTTGGATGATTTTATTTTTTGTAAAAGGTTTTTCCTTATTTGCCTTGGGCAAGTAATATAAAAGAAGGGGTGAGGGGGCTTCATGAGACACAACTCTTATTCTTTTGCTTGGGTGATCTCTTGGTGGCCGGCCCTCTCCTTTCTCCCTTTCCCTTTGCTCTCTTCTCCTTGGTGGTGATCGGATTTTAGAAGGAGGAAGCTTTTGGGTGGTGTTCATCTTGGAGGATCGTCGCCCACACGACGTCCAAGGCGAGGCGAGGAATACGGCAGAAGATCTCGAGGTCATTGCTTACAAAGAGAAGGTATAACTAGTATTTTTCTTCCGCATCATACTAGTTATTTTTCCTTTGTATGAATTCTAAATACAAGAGGCAATTAGATCTAGTTTATTGAATTTATTTTTCGATTTTGTGTTTTCTTCTTTTTCGAATTTGTGATTCGATTGTTCCTTTTGGTTAACCTAGAGTTATTTAAGGAAATAAATATTAACTTTCCTTAAAAGGCTTTGCCTAGGCGGTGGTGGTTGCTCCCATATCTAAGAAGGCCATGTGCCTCGCCATGCAGTCCTGGAAGCCAATTTTGGAAATTAATATTTATGGAATTAATAACCTTGGTAGATTTGAATTAATAGTGTTAAGTTCCGCTTGCGATTCAAATCTAAACCATTAAGAACAGATAAGTTAAATTTGGAATCAATGATGTTAAGTTCCGTCTGCGATTCCTTATTTAACTTCTAAAGAACACAATAGGTTATTTAAAGAAAGGTTCGACACTTGTACAAAAATTTTTGTACAGTGGAACCGGTACGTTTTCCTAGGTTTAACCAACACGGGAGCCCCAGAGATGCACCTTTTCTACTTCGCAATAGCTCGATGATAAATTTTCTCGGTACTCAAGCACCTGGACGCGGTCTAGGCACCTAGAGTGTTGCTGACGTGGACTCTGAATGTTATCCTCACAACAACACTTGGTTGAGGTGCCCCTACTGTACCAGGGTGGTCCGGGCGCCTGTTGACTTGTCCGGTTGTTCCGGCACTAAGGCGATTCTCCGATCATCCAGAGTTGAGTTCTCCCGAACCTGACTCCGGTCTTCTCCTCGAGCAGTCTTCCACTCCGGCTTCTCATCCCTCAAAAGCGCCAAGCGCATTCTTCTCATCCACCGATGTACTCTTCCACATCACCTTGTCCCTCAGATGCACCGAGTCCGCTGACTCGCTTCCGGTGTCATCCTTCTCACTAGCTACATCATTCGCTCGATTTCTTGTGTTCCTAAGTTCCTGCATACTTAGATATAAGGATCAAATACAACATGACCTACCTTAACCTGGTTGATTACATCAAAACTCACCCAGGGTACTTACAATACGTTCGACGGTTTGGACAACCGGGTGGAGTCCGAGGGTGACTGACTAGTGTTAACTCTCAAGGAAGGGATTTCGGAGGGTCCAAGCGATCGTTTAGGTCCAGGTGACCGTATAGGTCTAGGCGATTGGAGAATATGGGTGATTGGAGCAACTTCCAAGCGACTTTGAGATAACGTTATTAGCAATCCTAGCAAGGTAGTCAAAATAAAGGTAGGTGACCGGAGGGTGTACGGGCAACTGGAGCTTCGTTAATGTTATCTTATGGATAGAAGTTGTAGCCACGTCAATACCTACATGGGTGTTCAGGAAGGTTCCAAGTGACTGAGGGAGTCCTATATAAGATGTTTCGAGACAGAGTTTGAAAGCATCCCATCTACAAACAATTCATTCTTTGTTCTCGTGCTCTGAGTGCTTTTTTGTCTTCCATGCTGAACACGTTGCAACTCGTGCTTCATTTCTGTTCAGCAACACCTAGAGTAACATTTACATTTGTTTTAGTGTTGCCTTATTTCTTTTATTGCGCTTAAACTTTTTAGATTCATTTTCTGTAAGGTTTCTCCATATAGCAGAAATTGGAAATAAGAATCATATTTTATAATTGCTGCATGTATATACTTCTAGTTCGATTGATTAACTTGCATGCTTAAACTATGCGTTAAATCTATTAATACTATTATTGTCTTTGTCTTACTTGATTGAATTAGCCTAAGTTTAATTTATTTCCATTGTACTTATTTTGATTAATTCAACTGCTTTTAATTGCTATTTGCTCATTTTTAAATTTACAACGCTATTATATAAATCACCCCCCTCCCTTTGTGTCTCACGTGCACACTAGAGGGGTATATATAGAGTCAAAAGTCGTTCTTTTTTATATAAAATAATGCTTTATCAAATTATTTATCCAAGAATATTTTGTAAAAAATAAAAAGGACGACTCTTTTTATTGGAGTCCTCAAAAGAACATCATTTTTCATTTTTTATCAAAAGGACATTATATACCGCCTCTCTCTATATTTTTTTGAAATTATCCTTTTTTTTGAAATTATCCTAACTACTACACAGTTATAACAGTTACAATCTCTCAGCTTCTACACAATTATAGTAGCTATAATTCCATATTTGCCACAATTAAACAATTGTCGCAGTTATGGAAGGAAAATGCTCTATCATGCGCCGCAATTGGGAATTGAATCATAGGTGTTATAGTTGCTGCTACAATACAGTGTAATTAGTGTTGATCAAAATAGAAGTGTTACTATAACATAATATTGAAATACTATATATATATATATATTTTAGGTACTATAATATAATTTATTAATATTGATTAGAGTTGAAGTGTCTGTGTTATAGTAGCTATGAACCCATAATTGTTATGACAACGCCAAAAATAAGGGTAGTTTTGAAAATAAAAATATACTGATGCAAAATGGGACGCCCTTTTGATAATAAATAAAAAAGGAGTACCCTTTTGACAATTCCAATAAAAAGGGGTGCCCTTTTAATTTTTGTGCAACAGTTACAATGTAACCTATTAAAATGTGTTAAAAAATAAATCTTTTATTTTTTACTTCAATTTGCCAAATACTTTTATATAAATTTTTTTTCAATAGTTTTATAATGATGTTTAATCATATTAAAATAATTTTAATCAAGTTTAAATATTTTTAATCTAACTAATAAAGAATTTTTTATATAAATATACTTTAAGTATAGTGTTTTTACCAAATTAAATCAGTTTATTTTATAACTCAGTATAGAAGCTACTCTGTATTCGATAAATACTAATACTCTAAGTATAACAACACTGAAATAAGACTATTTTTAGAAAAGTGATAATTAAGGATGTTCTTTTAATTTTTACCACATATATACACACAGAAACAATTAATAGCTGCTTAAAGTACATTAAATTGGAAGAATTTTGATTTAAGTCACATAACAATACTGTTAAAGGTTTAAGCTCTCCGGCACGGTTCAAGATTTTAAACCTAGCTATTCATCATCATCTTCAACATCTCGGTTTGATTTGTGATTAGCCCAACACGATACATTAAGATTATTTAGACGAGAATGCGCTAAAAGGTATAAAACATTTCAACTGTTCTTGCTTGAGAAGGGCAACCATGTACAATCTAATCACACAAAACCTGATTCTCTAAGTATAAGTATCATGTTACATCTTTCAATGATATATCTCTATGTAAATGCAGATACAGTTTAATTCTCCAATTTGACCGACAAATTGGAACTGAAACTGATATTGAGAAGAACACAAGAAACTTGCACTGACAACTTCTATACCAAACTCTGAAATACCAAGGTTTGCATTCCTCTTACCAACAAAAAGAAGAAAAAAATTGATCTTAACCAAGATGATCACCTAGCAACAAATGCCTGAGTTGATGATACCTGTCGCAGTAATGCTCTAGTGAGATGCAAAGCTGCCTTATTGCCTCCCTTTTTCGCTCCTCACCATCTAAAATTGTGAGCTTCTGCCTCGCTACCTCTTCGTTAAAATTGATCTTAACCAAGATGATCACCTAGCAACAAATGCCTGAGTTGATGATACCTGTCGCAGTAATGCTCTAGTGAGATGCAAAGCTGCCTTATTGCCTCCCTTTTTCGCTCCTCACCATCTAAAATTGTGAGCTTCTGCCTCGCTACCTCTTCCTCAAGCTCTTTTACTCTTGATTGCAAATCTGAAATAGTTTGATTGCTTGTTTGGATCTCCATGAACAGCTTTGCACGTTCCAAGTGCAACTGATGCAGTTGCTGCTTCATCTGCAGTAGCTGGTCATTGAGAAGGGAATGTATCTTGGAAGCGAGCTCTTGTTTCTCGGTTGTCAGAATGGCGACTTTCAGGTTTAGAGCATCTAGATTTCCATTTAATGTAGCAATTAACTTTTGTTTCTCATTGCATTCACAAATTTTGTCAGCTACAAGCTGCCTCATTTCGTTATATAACGCGGCAAGCCTAGCTCCAAGGAGTGAATTGGACAGGGAGAGGGAAGAAAGATCATACTCAGGTGCTGACTTCTCCTGCAAAGTTCTGTCAACGGAATCAGTGTTTGAGTCTTTCAGCTCGTGAATCATATGCTCCAGCTCAGAAATGCAGAGTTTGAGTAACAATTTTTCGTGTGATGCCTTTTCTACTTCTGTTTTTAATCCCTTGTTAACACCTTCCAAGTCTGCAATTGAAGCTTCAAGGCTGGACTTCTCATGGATAAACTTTACTTCAGTAAAATTTAGTTTACTTTTGAGTTCTTCAACAAAGGATTCATGATACAATAGCTCAGAGTTGAGTTGCCTAGCAGCAGACTTTGTTGCACCCTTTAGAATCACAGTTTCATGCGAAAGGCCAAAGATTTCTTCTTGCAGCTCCATAATATTTTCCTCCAAGTTGAAAACCTTCTCCTTTTCCAAATTTAATTCTGTGATCTTAATGTCTAAAGAAGCATTAGCGATCCCAAGCTTATTTTTGAGATTCCAGATATCAGTTTCTGCAGAGTGAAGTTTCTCATCTGCAGCAGATAGATCTTTCTCCAAGGATGCAATTTTAAGGCTGGAGTCATGATGCTGGCTGTTGTGTTCTTGGATTTTACGCTTCTCCCTTGCCTTCTGAAGCTTATATTTTAGATCGTGAATCCTCCGTTGCCGGCTAAAGGAAAAGTCATCTTCACTTTCTTCATTGATCTCTTCAAGCTCTGGCTCAGAATCAGATTCTGTGTATGTAAAGGAACCATAACTGTTCTTCCTAGAAAGACCATGACTGCATCTAGATGGAAGGAAGAAATCAAACCCAGCAGCCCTTGGAATGAGCTGGGGCTGTAGCACCTTTCGCTCGGGAGAAAGCTTTAACTCAGGAGTTAGCTCTGAAATGTGCATAGATGAAGGAGAAGATGGATCTGTAAGACAATCAGATCCATTCCATGAACGTTGAGATTTTAGATCTGATTCAATGCTCTTGCGGAGCTCACTGGTTACTTGGCTATAACGCTCAGCCAGAGCACGATACATGCGGTGGAACTCCTCGACATTGGATATCAGCTGGGGGCGCTTCTCGTAGTACATTTCAGCTTTCTTTGCAAATGAATCACCATCCTCTTCAGTCAATTTCAGCATCTTCTTGACACACCGGTCCATCTCTGCAGAGGTCGAGAAAAGTTAAACATGTAAGAAAATTTTATAAATCAGAGAATCTTGAACTGATCACATAAATGCTAGGCATTAGTTTTCACTAGCATCTATGCATGTGCAAGGAGGAATTGATAAACAGAAACTGCTTTGCGGAAAATTTTGGAGCATCCAAAGAAATGAAACAACTTCTAGTTGACTTTTAGGAATTGATAAACAGAAACTATTTTGTGGAAAATTTTGGAGCATCCAAAGAAATGCAAATAACTTCTAGCTTGCTTTTAGGAATTGATGAACAAAAACTACTTTGTGGAAGATTTTGGAGCATCTAAAGAAATGTAAACAACTTCTAGTTTGCTTCTAGAAACTACCTTGTGGAAGATTTTGGAGCATCCAAAGAAATGTAAACAATTTCTAGTTGCTTTTAGGAATTGATAAACAGAAACTACTTTGTGGAAGATTTTGGAGCATCCAAAGAAATGTAAACAGCTTCTAGTTTGCTTTTAGGAATTGATAAACCGAAACAACTTTGTGGAAGATTTTGGAGCATCCAAAGAATGTGAACAGCTTCTAGTTTGCTTTCTTCCTTTCTTTTTCTAAGAGAAGTGGATTAGAGTTATGTTTTGTGTTCTTACTTTCAAGATTTTGCGCAAGCCATTTGGAGTTTTTTGGGCTAATATATCTGTCCCACCACAATGGTTGAGAATTTCGGGATAGCATCCGCTTCATCTTTTATCAACCGGTCATTGCACTTATGCAAATCGTTTCAACAATCCTGTCATTAAGCACAAATAGACTAAGAGACTATAATGCATTTATGCATCATAACAAGCACAAAATACAAAATCTAGCATGTTGTGATTCTTCTTTCAAACAAATCAAGGGTGCCGGTTGATAGATGATTGATCTACATGGTAGTGAAATTTATCAACCTTTGAATTGTTGCTACATTCAAATGTAAAGTGGTTTATGATCCAAGAGATCCAAAGGGATACTGAATTGACCGGAAAATACATACTCATGATAGAAAGTTTAGAAACAGTTAACCAAGAGTCTGTAAATTCTGTAAAAGGACTAGGAAACCACTTGTGGCAATGAAAATAAGAACCATGCTAGTTCAAACCGATAAAAGATTACTTGAATTTAACACAAAATTTTATGTTTTTCACTATATGTAAAATCTTGCACAGCTCCTTACAAAAACAAGGTCTAAGCACGGGAGCTTTCAAAATAGCCAACCATACAATTAAACTTAGTCAATCAACAGTTATAAATTATATTCTAGATCATCAGAGCATGAAGCAAAATTATATATGTAGAAACAAACTCCACGGGATAGGTTACAGTAGTTCCACAAGAAAGCATTAATCTGTAGAATATTTAAAAAAATAATAATTCCACGAAAAGTATGATACTTGCAAATTGAATAGTTGGCGAGGAAAAATTTGCTAATCTTTGAAAAAAAAAAGCAATTAAGTACGAACAACTAGGATTGAATAGAGCATTCAACTGAGGGTGATAAAGAAAGTATGTTTACAGCCATTAACATGAAGAAATAAGAAGGATGCCAAATACTGACACAAAAGGAAAAGAAATGAAGAAAGGTAAACAAAGTAACCATGACGAATTGTTAAGTGCTAAGACACATGAGCAAATTGCATACTTCGACTCAAAAGAAACCAGATCTTGTGACTGCGCTTGCTATTGATTTTAGGGCAATGTGAGAATATCTAACGAGATTCTTCTCTAGGAAGGAAAGGATCCTACTATCCTCCTCTTCTTTGTGTGTACATTTCTCAATCAAAGAACAGGATGATTGGAAGTGACAACTTATGACAGTCAATATCTGTCAGCAACTAAGAAGAAAAACATGTAAAATTTAAAATCATCTTGTAACCGAAAATCAAATAACACAACTAAAACCAAAAGGATTAGCTTAAAAACTAAAATCATGAAGAGTACACATGGTAATACAAATACAGATGTGGCTGATATTCTTTACAAAAGCAAGAAAATCCAACTCGATGCATGGCGGTGAAAGACAGTTAAGAAATGAAAACGTTTAGACATAAGTGAACAAAGTCAAATTTCGATACCATTTCAGTCCAATGGAAGGAATCATGAGAAGAAGAGTTAGTTACAAATAAACTGAAAAATCTATAAATTAATTGCAAGGAGATACAAAAGACCGCCGATGGTAAGAAAAAGGAATAGTTGGTAAGCACAGAACATCTCTAATATGGATTTCAGTATTCGAAACAGGAGTGTAGAGGCAGAGGTAACTAGAAAGCACCAAGATAGGATCAGAAGTAGCAGCTTGTGGATTTCAGTACATCGAAAAACATAAACAGGATACTTATCCAAATGCATAGATAATATCTGGATATGAAGAAGTGAGCAAGACAACAGTCACAACATGGGGGTGCAAGGGCATAAAATTTTCTAGCTACTTGGAACCTGATAAAGTTAATATGATTCATGTCTGCTGGCCAGGTCTCCTATTGTACACAAGCTATTGCAACTTAGTGTTTTGTTGTTTTCATCATTATGATAGTTTGCACAATCTTCAAACCCCTTTTCGTGTCTAAACTTTAATAGAAGACTGAAGAAATTCGAAATAGCAAATCTACCAACAACCAATCAAGACTCTTATTGGCAATCATCCCTTGTCCTCTATGGTAGAACATCGCTCTTCGATGAATGCAATTGGCTATACTTTTCCACCATCAACGTCCATTATCAAACACAAACCCCACCTTTGGTCCCAAATGTTTGGAAAGACAAATCCAATTTTACTAAATGCCCCCAGAATTCCTCAAATCGCTTTCTTTAATGCAAAGATAACCCTTTTATTCCAATTAGAAGCGTTACGACCCAAAATATTTCAAACAAACAAGTATAATCCAGAGAATTCCAAGATTCGCGGATCACCTAATCGATCTTCCGAAAAGGAGATTCTTAAGGTATTGTTATTACAACCCCCAAAATCACTTGGAAAGAGAACGACAAAAGAATGCTTATGGAAGGCGAAGAACGAATAAATGGGAGAGGGTTACCTCAGATCGGTGCTTCCGCGAACGAAACGGCTCTTGATCTCGTCTCCGACAAGCCTACCACACGCAGGCCGATCAGTAACGGAGCGGAGAAAGGGATTCAGACGCAGGAGCGGGGCCGCGCAGCCCCCATTCTCTCTTATCGGAACGCATGCGAAGGTGGGTGGCGTTCATCCAAAGAACATGAGTCGACGCATCATCACTTGAGTTGACTAAATTGCCCTTTTGAAATAGCCAAAGAAATATCACTTTACGCCCTCAATATTTATGAAAACTCGCGTTGGTGTCATTCATAACTGGAATGTTTCATGTTACACCCTGAAAGTTTCAAATCGTTCCGTCAATTTATAGATTCCATCAGAAAATTTAAAGCCAAAGTGAGATATTTAGTTTAAATATTATAATGTCAAATGCTTCCCATTTAAAATTTTTATTTAATTTAACAATAAAAAATCACATTTAAAAATTATTTTTTAAAAAAGGATTAATTGAATTTAGCAACTTTGGGTGGGAGGAATTTAGATTTTATTCTAAGGAAAGAATTATGATGTTTGCTCTTTTGTGATAATTTACGATCTAAATAACAATTTGACTATGTCCCTGAGAAAAATATCAAATTTTTTTTTGTGATAATCCAAGTGTCTAACTTTTATGATCCAACTAATCTTAAAGTCGATCGATTTGATCGATAAAAATTTTCCATTAGTCTCTAAGGATAAATCATGAAAATACTATAACATGTCGTCAATAGCCGATCCCCATAATTTTTGTCGTCCTTGTAAGACCAGCTACTGTTGAATCAGTATTTCACTCATAAAGATAAATTTATGAGTTTTTTTACCTATGGATACTTCTACCTACGACCATCCAACTTAAAATTTTCCACTAAATTTATCGTCAATATATGTCCCAGCAGATGATCGAACCACGACACTCCTATATCTTAACTGTAGCCTTTCTTCGGAACAAAAGATGATATCATTCACTCCAAATGATCAAATATCATCCGCTACATAGTAAGATACAAACAAATAAATCACGAGGAGCATTTTATTTTATCATGACGATCTTTTGTATGGTGAGATCAAGCATTGAACGAGATATTTTGTATCCGTTAAAATTGACTTAAAATCTATTAGAGTAAATATCTCTGTAATTGCGTCAATTCATGTCTAGCCTTTGAAGTATAAGGAGAGGGTTTGAAATGAAAATTGGAAAGTTTAGGGAGTAGGCTGACATTTTATGCACGTGCGCGGTTGTAATCGTGAGGGGTATTTCTGGATATAAGTTGGTCGTCGTCGTCCCCTGTGGCGCGAGACGGGAGGATTTAATTTGGGGCGCGGAGTATGACGTCATCGGCCACCACGACGAGTAAATTTTAGGCCTTTAATGGGCACTTGATCCGCATTTAGCCGTAACCGGATAAATCCTTATTTTTTCATCTTTTTCTCCTTTTCTATTTTTTTTTAAAAAAAAGTTTAAATATGCCCTTTCGATTTTTTTTAAAAATCAATATTTTTTGTTAAGTCACTTGAAATAATTTTGATTGAAACTATTACATTTTAATTAAAATTATTAAATAATAAAAACATATTTTAATATAAGATATTTATATAATAATGAAAATAAAGACTGTTCTTTTTAATTTCTATCATAGGACATATATAAATTAGCTTTTTTTTAAATATTGGAAAATTGATTTAGTGACTAATAAATTAAGTATGGATAAGACAATTATTCCATAAGTAGATCGTTATAAATTAATTGTTTGAATGAATGAAAAATTAATATCTAATGAAGAGTTAATTTAATATGATAAAGTTTGACTCAGATATGGCAGAACTATTGAGGGGTGTGAAATTATAATTAATTATATTAATTGATTAAAAGATTAATCATAATTATGATATTAATTAATTGATTAATTAATATTTATAATAAATTAAGTAAATAATTAATCAAATTAATTATTTGAATTAATCAAATTAATAAGGTTTAAGTGAAAAGACACATTCCATATCTTTTCATCTCATCCCCGTAAAAGAAATATCATTCCTTCCACTCAAATCATTCATTTTTCACTCAATTCTTAAGTTACGCATTCTCTTCTTTAGTTCTCCTCTCTTTAGAGTTTCAAAGCTTCGAAAGTTCGACATGGATCGAAATTTAGAGCGTTCATATTTCGATATGCAAGTCGTTATATCTTAAGAAATGATTGTTGATAAATCGGAAGCACTTGGGCGGAGCAATATCGTCTTAAAAAAAGAAAGTCTAACATTCACCTCAACCTTAATAGTCTTATCCTTACGGATAAGTTTACCCAAAGGGAGTGTGTCGATATCTGAAGGAATAACTCAACGACTGATAAGATTAGGTCGATAATGACGATACCAAGAAGGGTATGTCTCTTACTTGAAGGAGTACCTCAATAATCGAAAGAGGATGTGAAGAGTATAAATGGGACAAGGTTCACATCTCCATACCGAGCTCCACCTATTCGAGTCATCGACTCATCGTCGAGATGACTAACCGGGTCCAATTGTTGGAATGATGCCAAGTAGATCCATTTTCATTTAAAAACTTCCAACAATCTTAAGACTATATTGATAGTTATAGCGACCATGGGTCCCACTCCTATTGGAGAGAAATCAAAGAAACTCTCCATAATCATCTTCAAACGATAACAGTAAAAGACACTATATTACTTGAAGAAAATATACCTATTAAGGTTACTATCAAAAGATATTCTAGCGCATCTAAAAGTGAACCTTAAGTTATGAGAGAGTTATTTACAAGGAAGAATAAAAGTTTCCTATACAATAACCATGCCCTAAAGGGATAGAAGACAAAATTATACCTTGAGTATAATGTAACAATGATGGTCAAGGATTTGTGGGAGTCATTTGACTAAAATCATAAAGTTGAGGATAGTGAGTTTAAATTATCCAAAAGAGGGCTAATAAAAGTCTTCAAATATGAATCTAACACAATGAGATCTAAGTAGAGGCCGAAATAAATAAGTTAGAAGGATTGTATTACATGTGCTGTAATTGACTAAGAAATTGAGTTAAGTATCTCTCAAAGAATAAATGTAATCATGATCAACACTCTAATTAGATGACTATAGCTATGACTCAACAAGATTAGAAGACCAAGGGATATATACTTCTCGAGTTGAGTGTATCTCGAAGAGTAATATAATCCTAGTCAGCACTCAGATCAAATGACAATTTTGGCTCAATGAGATTGGAAGACCAAGGGATGTATACTTCTTGAGTTGAGTGTCTCTCAAAGAGTAATACAATCTTAGTCAGCACTCTAATTAAACTACCATAGTTTTGGCTCAATGAGATTGGAAGACCAAGGGATGTATATTTCTTGAATCGAGTATCTCTTAAAGAGTAATACAATCATGGTCAGCACTCCAATTAGGCGATCATAACTTTGGCTCAACAAGATTGGAAGACCAAGGGATGCATACTTCTTGAGTCAAATGTCTCTCGAAGGGTAATACAATCATGGTTAGCACTCTAATCAGATGACCACGACTATGACTTGATAAAATTAGAAGACCATGGGATGTATACTCCTTGAGTCGAGTGTTTCTCAAAGAGTAAATACAATCCTGGTCAGCACTCCGATCATGCGACCACAGTTTGGCTCTTTGAGATTGGAAGACCAAGGGATATCTCTTAAAGAGTAAATGCAATCCTAGTCAACACTCCAATTAGATGATCGTAGCTCTAGCTCAGTAAATTGGAAGATTAAGTGATGCATACTTTCTAGATTGTTTTGAGAACAAGTGCAATCTTGGTTAACATCCTGATTATACAACCACAATTTTAATTTGGTGAAATTAGAAGATTGGAGTTATGGAGACTTGCTTTTAAGCAAGATTGAGACCCTTGAAGTGTTTTTAAAATACTGTAAATATGGTTGAAAAAATCAACTAAGCTAGATTATCTATGGTGATTGAGGGAGAGAATGTAAGATATTGCTCAAGGAATTTTTTTCGAGGAAGAGCAACATTCAATAATCAACTATATTTACATTCACCTAAATTCAACAATGATGGTTAAACATTGAAAAGATAATAAAAGCTATGTTGATAAACTTTGGGTTTATCTTGGAAACCGTGGAAGAAGTTGTCCTCTCGGCAAACCACAAGCCCCAATGAGATTAAAAAAAAATCTCTATAAGGCATTTAAAGGTCACGAACCTTCCAATAAAGCCTATAAATGTGGCGTTGAACTAATAAATGTGGGGTATTTGGGAAAGATACAAATATCCAAATTAAAGATCTAAAAAATTAATTGCATACAATGCATCGATATGTGGCAATATATATGATACATTATGGTATCTAAGAAATTATGAGAAGGACACTAGTGTAAAATGATAAGTCTTGAAATACCATTAAAATAGATCTCTAGTGGTGAAATTTTCATTAAATATGGAGAATTATGTGGAGCTGCTAATTTAAAAAGGCCAACCGAGAGATCAACTATACTGTATGTATAGGAGAATGAGTCTAAAATTCAATATTTAAATTAGTGGTAACTCTACCATGTTGACTGAAGATCCCAAGATCATGGTTTAAAACGGACTACTAAGCTATAATATTCGAGACACCTAGGAGTAATTACTCCAACTCATTCCTAGAAACAAAATGTGCAACCTGCAAAATGAATAAAGGATGAACAAAAGTTCTTAATAATTCCTATATTATACCACAAAGGTATAATAGGATATTACAGGATACTCTTAATAGGAGAACACCTATATAAGTGTGAAGGCGAGCTGCTTCAATGACACACTTATGAATCCCAAACTTTTCCATGGCCAAAACAGATACGATAGAGAACTAGTAAAAGTCTAGGAGGTATTGTGTGGATATGATTGTCTTGATTTACACCAACGGTTGAACAATTCAAGATATAGTTCATTAGGCAACCAAGTAAATCTGATTGTATTCTACTATAAAAGATTCAAAGACACAAGCTACCTCTCTTGATGCAATAGTTTTTTTTTATGAAACACTTGTTTATAATTTGAAACTTATCTATAATTTTCATTCATATGGGGGATTATTGGAAAATTAGTTTTGGTGACCAATAAATTAAATAAGGATAAGACTATTATTTTGTGAGTAGATCGTCGTAAACTAATTTTTCGAGTAAATGAGAAATTAATGTCTAATAAAAGGTTAGTCAGATAGGATCAGATGAAAGTTTGACACACACATGAATTGAATTCATGGATGAGAATATATGAAAGCTAACTTGAGTATGCGAAACTATTGAGAGGTGTAAAATTATAATTAATTTCATTGATTAATAAAAGATTAATCGTGATTGTGATATCAATTAATTGATTAATTAATATTTATAATAGATTAGGTAAATAATTAAGCAAATTAATCATTTAAATTAATGCGAATTGATAAGGTTTAAGTGAAAAGACATACCCCATGTCTTTTCACCTCTTGGAAGAAACCTTTCGCCTCTTGGGAGTACTTCTTCATCCCTATAAAAGAAATATCATTCGTTCTACTCAAATCACTCATTTTCACCCAATTCTCAAGTTGTGAAATCTCCTCTTAAGTTCTCTTTTCTCTCTGCTCTCTTAAGAGTTTCAAGACTTCAAAAGTTCGATAGGGATCCAAATTAGAGTGCTCCTATTTCAAGACACAAGTTGTTATATCTTGGGAGACGATTGATGATAAACCATAAGCACCTGGGCAAGGTAATATCTTCTTAAGAAAAGAAGACTTAGCCTTCATCTCAATCTTAATACTCTTATCCTTAGAGATAAATTTACCTAAAGAAGTTGTGTCAATATCCGAAGGAGTAACTTGACAACCGACAAGATTAGGTTAGTAATGACGATACCAAGATTGATATGTCTCTTACCTAGAAAGGTATCTCGATAACTGAAAGGGGATATCAAGAGTATTGTTAGATATATATGAATGGAGAAGAGGTGGAAGAAGAAAGAAACTCTCCATTATGAATGAGACTTTAGTCTCACATTGGAAGTTTCAAGGCATATTAGTTGGTTTATATTTATTCACATGCATTGATGATGTGAATAAATGCATGGGGAGAGACTCTCTCTCATGCGTGGGTGCACAGAGGGTATAAATCTAGGGTCCAGATTGTACTGAACCACGTTGATTTGTGTGCGAACATGACCTGCATGCACTAAATGCTAGACCGGTCGGGGCAAAGTTTGCCCAAGTTGAACAACCAAAATTTAAATGGCCGAGTGAAACATCTCGGCAAGTAATGATCATCGATTGATCTTTGACATTGTCCATTGGTCTGGCTCCTATATAAGGAGGCTATGATCATTAGCAAAATAGGTTACATACATAGAAAATAATCAGCATCTCTCCACCTCCGTTCCCCTCCTTCTCTGTCGTGCAACCCTTGCTCAGCGAAGTGCCCGTGATAGCAGTCAGGTACCACTCAATTAGCCGTGACCATTAGTGCTTGGTGGGAATCACGGTTAAACATTGTATCCTAGGAAACAGACGACCCGAGTAAATCTCAAAGCATAGTCGGAGGTGGGAAGAATCTATTTCAAGGAAACTGTGATCATCGTAGGCCTTGGTCCATTCAGCCTACCTGCCCGGCCGACCTCATGCTCACTTGACCGCCCGCTCGGCAGCTCTGCTGCTTTGCTCGACCGACCACTTGCTTGCTTCTCTCGTCTTGCCGCACGCTCACCCCGCCACTCAATTTTTTTGCCTGGTTGGCTGCTCGCTAGCTCGGTCTCTTCACCCGCTTGATCAGTACGCCTGCTCAGCCATTTTCCATTCGGATGCTTTGCCTAGTCGACTACTTGGTCTGATCAGTGACTGGACCATTTTAACAACCTTGGCACTCGACCACTCTACTGTGTCGGCCATGTTGGGGATCGATGATTGGCTAGAAGGGGGGGTTGAATAGACGTTGCCCCCAATTGATCGTTTCTTTCTACAATGTTAGTGCACAAACGAAAATACAAACAAAGCAAGTTGAAAGTTAAACTAAGGAAATGAAATGCAAACCACAACATGCCGATTTACGTGGTTCGGAGATTAGGGCTCTTACTCCAAGGCTATCTATAAGGTGGATGATCCTTATTCGTCAGTGGATTAGTCCCCGAAAACTCAGGCTAGCACAATCCTCCTTGTCGGTGGAGAAACCTCACCATAACTCGACCAAGAACACACGGATTACAACGTATGCTTGAAGACTCTAATTAGACTTTAACCAAGTCCAATTTCATCACCTTGGCTAGTCATCCTAAGCTCTATCTTATAGAGCTTAGGGAGAAATAGCAAGGTTATTTTACCATTACAGTCGACTGATCCTTGCACCAGTCGACTGTTGCCTGGCCAACGACTCTTTATCAGTCGACTGATCCTTGCCGTTCAGGCAGAGAACCTCTTTGTGCTCACCCCTAGACGACTGGTCCCAGTACTAATGGACTGGCACAACTCTAAACCTAGGGTTTTCCTTCCTGAGTACATTTCTCTCGCACTCATACCCTCACGACTCATATGACTCTTCTTTGCAGCTTTGACCTCTTGCCTTCAAGCCTACTTCTCGTCCCTTGGATGCATCCAAGCCCGCGGCTTGTCCCAATGCCATCATTCATGTATGCCTCGAAGTCGCTTCCCTCGGCCCTTGTCCTTGTTGCCTTGTCCATGGTCCCTCGAATGCTCTATTCTTCACCAGACCCGAAGCCATCAAACTGAGTCATATGTGTATCCTAAAAACCTGCAAAACTCAAATACACATATCAAATACAAGGGTGAATCTAACATAAACCCTTTGCCCAAACACCAAAATACATGGTCACACGGACCATTGGGATTGCTCCAACATGCCACTCTTTATGGTCGACCACTCTATTGCTTGTCCGCCCGGCCCTTTAGTCCATCCGACCGCTCTGTTCCACTCATCCAGAGGCTCGATGTTCAACAGTCTCCACTACTCAACTTGTCAGCTACCTGGGACATTAGGTCGCTCGGCTTATTCGTCCACTTACCCGTTCGACACTCGTCTGCTGGGACTCGCTTGCATAGTTTCTCATTCGTACGGACTCAGTCGCTTAGACTTTGCTGCTCGGATGCTCTGCTTGCTCAGCCACTCTGTGGTCAGCACTTGGAAAAAACCAGCTCCTGTTGGCAACCTGAGATTATCTGCTCAAGTCATCTTGATAGATAAATGTATTTAATTTGGTGTATTTAAATTTTACTAATTTCTAAAATCTCCGGCAGATTGTTTCTCCAACAATCTTGAAATAGATTTGATTCTGTTGAGATGACCATAGTGTTGGTGCGGGAAGCATCCGACGATCGAACCTTGGTTTTGATAATGGCAAAGGGATTCAAAGTTAAGTTTAATTGTTATCTAATATGTATGACTGAGTGTTTCAGGAAAGTCCTAGCTGCAGTTAGGCAAGGTGAAAACCCTAGGGGGTGGTAACCCTAGGTCCTAGGGGGTGGTAACCCTAAGTGGAGAAAAGTCCTAGATGCGGTTAGGCAAAGGAAAAACCCTAGGGGGTGGTAACCCTAGATCATAGGGGGTGGTAACCCTATGCTGGAAGTCTTGGCGGGTCGACGCTTCGGGCAAAAATCCTAGGGGGTGGTAACCCTAGGTTAAAATCCTGGTGTCGCGAACCAGGTAGAAGTCTGGATAGGTCGAGGACCGGACATCCAGCATGAAGACCGAAAGCATCGGATGCTAAGCAAAAGGTCCAGTCGATCTGGAGGATCGCACTGGCAGCAGGTAAATCTCCTGAGTGGAGTAGGTGAGGACGCGTTCCCCGTAGAGGGAACAGTAGGCGTCGGGTCGACCTAGGGTTTCCGGTTGGAAACCCGAAGTCAGACTCGGACAGTCCGAAAACTGTCAAACTTTCACTTTTATACTATCACTTATATGTTATGAGCTAACTTTGTGCTGTAGGGTATTTTTGCGTTTAGCATATCTTGCAGGGACCAAAGTGCAAAATTGGCCTCGGATGAACAGTACCGAGGCGCCTCCATGGAGCTTGGAGGCGCCTCGAGTGCAAAACCTGAGCTGGCTACGAAGCAAGCTTGGAGGCGCCTTGAAGGAAGCCAAGGCGCCTTGGACAGCTTGACGAAGGCGCCTTGGAGATGATAAGGTTCGACCAGTTCAGCCCTTATCTCCGCGGCTGACTCGGCTCATTCAAAGCGCCTTGGTGAACAGTAGAAGGCGCCTTGAACACCCTTTATAAGGGATCTCGACCAGCAGCTCATAACATGCAATTCCAAGTAATCTCTCTGCGACCAGCTGCTAACGACACGATCCCGAACTGCTGTGACAACCACCCAACGACCCGGAGCTCCGAAACTTCAGTTTTTCTCACTGTCGTCGGTATAATTCAATTGTTTATTGTTAGCTATTGTACTTCATCTTGTAATCATTTTTATCGAGCTTATAGTTGTTGCCCACGCAAAGCGATCAAGGATCGCGGGCCTTCGAGTAGGAGTCAATCTAGGCTCCGAATGAAGTAAAATCCCCTGCGTCTTTCTGTGTGATTGTTCTCTGTTTATTCCGCTGCTTTAACTCTTACGCCTTTACGATTCCGATAATCAAAACAAAATAGCCGCGAGCGCTATTCACCCCCCCCTCTAGCGCTTCTCGATCCAACAATTGGTATTAGAGCGGGGTAGCGTTGATCTGGTGCAACCACCAATCACGTAATTTTTTCGCGGTGTTTTAAATTTTTCGGAGTCAACTGAAATTAGTACTATTACTATATTCCAGTTTTTTTTTTTCGTTCGCATCATTTTCGCTCGAGGTTGGTGCAACACCACTTGAGTTAGTTCTCTTTTCAAATCTTTACTCCCGCACTGCTAATCCAAGACATAGTCTTGGGACATATTTTTTTTTATTCCTTTTTGCATATTCTCTCAAATGCCCAACAAGAGGGTTTCAGCATCGTCCGTCCCCCGCTCTTCTCCGAAGAAGATTTCGAGTACTAGAAGGGACGGATGGAGACGTTTCTAAAGATCCAGTTCGAGATGTGGATGATCATCCGAATTGGATTTCAACTATCGACTGACACTGATGGCAAACCTACTCCCTGCGAAGACTGGGAACCCTCCCTCATCAAGAAAGTAGAAGCCAACGCCAAAGCTACTTGCACCCTCTAGTGTGGACTAACAAAGGAGGAGTTAAACTGCGTCGGTCCATTCTCGAGCGCCAAAGAGCTATAGGAGAAGTTGATCGAGCTTCACGAAGGGACCTCCGATACCAAAGTAAGTAAGCGCGATTTATTATTCAATAAATTGTATAACATAAAAATGCAGGAAAATGAGACGGCAAGCCAGCTTCACACGCGCATTCAGGACCTCCTAAATGTCCTTCACGCAATCGGCCAAATAATAGAAAACCACGACATAATAAGGTATGCACTTAGCGCTTTTCCAAGGAACACCTTGTGGGCATCCATGGTTGATGCTTACAAGGTTTCTAAGGACCTCTCTTCAATCAAATTAGACGAACTCTTTTCAGAATTAGAATTGCATGAACAGACTAATGCACGCCCGGTCGAGAAAGGTGTTGCTTTAATTGCAGATACCAGCAGAATGCGTGAATCAATGTCGAGGCGCAAAGCTAAGCCCAAGTCCAAAAATGAATCAGATGCAGAGGACGATGATAAAGTTGTTTCTGAACTGATAAAGCTCGTACAGAAAGTATGCAGGTTGAAAAAGACGAATCAAACAAACACGAAGGACAAATCTGAAGTCACCTGTTACGACTGTAACCAGAAGGGGCACTACAAGCCAGATTGTCCAAACAAGAAGAAAAGAAGGAAGGCATTAAAGACGACCTGGTCCGAGTCATCAGATGAATCCGAGTCCGATGCAGAAGAACCGACAAGCTTCCTCGCGCTGCTAGTACAAGTAAATATTTGCGAAACCGAATCGGAATTCGAGTATGAAACCGAGAGCGAGTCGGAAACTGAGTCCGAGCGAAGCCACGGATACGCATCTGTTTCCGAAGGACCGAACCCAACTGTAAGTTCCTTACTTGCTGAAACTCAATTAGATGATTTGCAAAATTTAATTCCGTACTTGCTTAAAAAGTTGGCTAAATCCAACGACCGGGTTAAGTCACTCCAAAAGGAGGTAACATCCCTTAAGGGAGCAACTGACTCGAGTTCTTTAACTGAGTCAGTTCTAACTGAGTCAGTTCAAATTGGAAGTTCAACTCAAGTCCAACAACTTGAGGAAGAAAATTCCAATTTGAAAACTCAAATTAAAGAACTCAAGGACACGTTGGAACGATTCACCTTGGGTTCCAAGAATCTGGATCTGATTCTTGGAAAACAGCGAGTCGTTTACAATAAATCTGGACTTGGATTTAAGACCAAAACAAAGTTTATATCATACTTGTCATTAGTAAATAGAAATAATAGAAACATAATTCAAGCATGGGTCTCCAAGTCAAACTTGGTTAATCAAGTTGGACTCGGTCACTATTGGGTCCCCAAGGATTAGCTCCATTACCTTGATAGACCATATCGAGGCTATGATCCAGGGGGAGCCTATAGAAAGACCATCTTTACCAATAAATAGAACTGATTGATGCTTGTTTATTTATTTTTCCTTGCAATATACATGCTTAGACTAGGATAGCTTAAGGCTCTAGGCGTAATTTACACTTTCTAGTTAAATCTAGGAGTTTCAAAAAGAAAATTGAATATATATTTCTTTGAGCGATTCTGTCTAGGAAGGGGTGGATGATCCCATACCCAAGAAGGCCTAGAGCCTCGCCCTGACCTGGGAATCAATCTTTGAAATACTTATTTAATTGACTAATTGAAAAATCTAATTTTAACTCAAATGCAAATTAATCCTTAGAAACAATTTAAATCAAAGATAACCATCTCACAAAAATACTTAAGATTACATGATTGATAACTTAGAATCGGGTGAGATGGATCAAGGTTAAACTTAGTCTATAATCAATGTAATCTAATTAAATTAATCAACATAACAAAATTTAATCTATTTAAACAATTTAAAATCCTTTGAAAAATTATTTGAAAATCATTTTAAAATCCTTTAAAAAATCCTTTGGAAATCATTTTAAAATCCTTTGAAAAATTATTTCAAAATCATTTCAAAATCCTTTGAAAAATTATTTGAAAATCATTTTAAAATCTTTGAAAATCATTTTAAAATCCTTTGAAAAATCATTTTAAAAATTATTTGAAAAATTATTTCAAAATCACTTTAAAAGTTAATTTCAAAATCCTTTGAAAATTAATTTCTAAATTATTTAAAAAAATCCTTTGAAAGTTAATTTCAAAATCCTTTGAAAATTAATTTCAAAACTTGTTTAAAAATCTTTTAAAAATTAATTTCAAAATCCTTTGAAAATTAATTTCAAAATCATTTGAAAAATACTTTGAAAATTAATTTCAAAACTTAGTTGTAAAATCCTTTGAAAATTAATTTCAAAATCATTTGAAAAATACTTTGAAAATTAATTTCAAAACTTAGTTGTAAAATCCTTTGAAAATTAATTTCAAAAATTATTTGAAAAATACTTTGAAAATTATTTCAAAATAATCATTTCTTATACTTAGAATTTAGAAGAAATTTTGTTAAAAATTTTAAAAGAAACACTTAGACTTTAATGTTTACAAGAAAATTTGAAAAGCTAAGTGTTTACTTCAGTACTCATTTTTTTCTCCCCTCTTTATTTTGATATATGGCAAAGGGGGAGAATATAAGGAAATTCAAAGGAAACCAAAAGGTAACTAAAATCCAAAAATTTAAAAATTCAAAACTAAAAGAAATCAGTTTAAGGGGGAGCACCTATTAAGGGGGAGCTTCAATGTGCTTAGGCGTTATCTATGCTTGTACTCATTTATATTTACCTTTATTACATTTTTTCACTTAACTTTAAATTTCGGTTGCCATAATCAAAAAGGGGGAGATTGTTGGTGCGGGAAGCATCCGACGATCGAACCTTAGTTTTGATAATGGCAAAGGGATTCAAAGTTAAGTTTAATTGTTATCTAATGTGTATGACTGAGTGTTTCAGGAAAGTCCTAGCTGCGGTTAGGCAAGGTGAAAACCCTAGGGGGTGGTAACCTTAGGTCCTAGGGGGTGGTAACCCTAAGTGGAGAAAAGTCCTAGCTGCGGTTAGGCAAAGGGAAAACCCTAGGGGGTGGTAACCCTATGCGGGAAGTCTTGGCGGGTCGACGCTTCGGGCAAAAATCCTAGGGGGTGGTAACCCTAGGTTAAAATCCTGGTGTCGCGAACCGGGTAGAAGTCTAGATAGGTCGAGGACCGGACATCCAGCATGAAGACCGAAAGCATCGGACGTTAAGCAAAAGGTCTAGTCGATCTGGAGGATTCCACTGGCAGCAGGTAAATCTCCTGAGTGGAGTAGGTGAGGACGCGCTCCCCGTAGAGGGAACAGTAGGCGTCGGGTCGACCTAGGGTTTCCGGTTGGAAACCCGAAGTCAGACTCGGACAGTCCGAAGACTGTCAAACTTTCACTTTTATACTATCACTTATATGTTATGAGCTAACTTTGTGCTGCAGGGTATTTTTTCATTTCGCATATCTTGCAGGGACCAAAGTACAAAATTGGCCTCGGATGAACAGTACCGAGGCGCCTCCATGGAGCTTGGAGGCGCCTCGAGTGCAAAACCTGAGCTGGCTGCGAAGCAAGCTTGGAGGCGCTTTGGACAGCTTGATGAAGGCGCCTTGAACCTGATAAGGTTCGACCAGTTCAGCCCTTATCTTCGCGGTTGAATCGGCTCATTCAAGGCGCCTTGGTGAACAGTAGAAGGCGCCTTGAACACCCTTTATAAGGGATCTCGACCAGCGACTCATAACAAGCAATTCCAAGTAATCTCTCTGCGACCAGCTGCTAACGACACGATCCCGAACTGCTGTGACAACCACCCGACGACCCGGAGCTCCGAAACTTCAGTTTTTCTCACTGTCATTGGTATAATTCAATTGTTTATTGTTAGCTATTGTACTTCATCTTGTAATCATTTTTATCGAGCTTATAGTTGTTGCCCACGCAAAGCGATCAAGGATCGCGGGCCTTCGAGTAGGAGTCGATCTAGGCTCCGAACGAAGTAAAATCCCTTGCGTCTTTCTGTGTGATTGTTCTCTGTTTATTCCGCTGCTTTAACTCTTACACCTTTACGATTCCGATAATCGAAACAAAATAGCCGCGAGCGCTATTCACCCCCCCCTCTAGCGCTTCTCGATCCAACACATAGAACAAAGTGTTGAGCTGCGATAGACTCAACACAAGAAGGCCCCCTCCTCCCCGATTAGAATTGTGCAAATCAATCATGGGGGAAAATCAGAGAAGTCAGTGGATTGAATTTTAAGAGGTGGCAGCAGAAGATGTTCTTCTACTTGACCATGCTCAATCTGGCTTAATTTTTGATCGAGGATCCTCCCAAGCATGCTGAGAATGCTGATGAGCAGACCATCAGTGTAGTAGAGACATGGACTCATTTTGAGTTCTTTTGCTGAAACTACATCATCCTCAATTGCATTGTCGACTCGCTATACGCTTTGTATAGTATGAAGAGAACGACTAAGGAGCTATGGGAGTCCCTAGACAAGAAGTACAAGATGGAGGATGCAAGGGCCAAGAAGTTCATCATTGGTTGATTCTTGGACTACAAGATGGTTGACTCCAAGACTGTGATCAGCCAAGTCCAAGAGCTTCAGGTGATCTTGCACAAGATCGACTCAGAAGGGATGGTTCTGAGTGAAACCTTCCAGGTGGTTGCTATCATTGAAAAGTTGCCCCCCAGTTGGAAGGACTTCAAAAATTACCTGAAGCACAAGCGGAAGGAGATGAATGTGAAAGAACTCATTGTTAGATTTCGCATTGAAAAAGACAACAAGACTTCAGAGAGAAAGCTATTCTCTCCGGCTATTGTGGAAGCCAACATGGTCGAGCACGGTTAAAGCTCGAAATGGAAGAACCATAAATCTTTCAAAATGGGACCTAGAGGTGGCATCAACCGAAGAAGTTCTTTAGAAAGTACTTCAACTGTGACAGAGTCGGTTGTAAATCTTCAGAGCATAGAAAGCCGAAGAAGAAGCAGGAGGTCAACTTGAATAAGAGACCAGAAATGGATGACCTCTACGTCGTAGTATTTAAATTAAACCTGGTGGGTTCAAATCCCAAGCAATGGTGGATCGATACTGGAGCCACTAGACATATCTACTACAATAAGAAGCTACTCCACAACTTTGAAGAAGTCAATGGAGACAAACTATTCATAGGGTACTCAGCAACCTCGGACATCATGGGCTAAGGAAAAGTGGTGATGAAGATGACCTCGAGCAAGAACCTTACTCTGAACAATGTATTGTATGTTCCAGAGATTCGAAAGAATCTAGTATTCGAATCACTATTAAGAAAGCATGACTTTTGCATTGTTTTTGAGTCAGACAGAGTTGTATTGTCTAGAATGGAATGTTTGTAGGAAGGGGCTACGTATCTGATGGACTATTCAAGCTCAATGTAATGGTTATTAGGACTAAGATAAATAAAAAATGAAATCTCTTCCACTTATATGCTTGAGTTTTCATGTTTGTAGCATGGTAGACTAGGATATGTTAACTACGATGTGTTGTATAGATTAATAAATATGCAAAGCATGCCTACATTCCACCTTGACCCGAAACACAAGTGTGAAATTTATGTTGAAACAAAATGACAAGGTCATCTTTTCAACATATTGAAAGAAGTAACAAACCACTTGACATAATCCACAATAACGTGTGCGACCTAAAAAATAATCAGAAGGTGATAGGCTAAGGGCTTGAAATTTAACATATCCAAATCCTAATGTTATATTAAGGAGAGTGTTAACTTAAAAAGGAAAAAAATTCAAATACTTTGAAAACCATTTTCACTTTGTTCTGAAAATTATTTTACTTTGAACAATATACCTTTAAGACTTAGAAAATTATTATGAATATGTACTCTTAAAATTATTTTGAAAATATTTCTAACCTGGAAATTTTGAAAACATTTACTAAAGTTTTTTTTTGGAACATTTACCTAAAAACTTTTGGAAGAATTTTTCTTAGATTTTTTTTTTAAATTACTCTAAAAATCTTTTTTTAGAAAACTATTTCTTTAAAAATTTTCTCAGAAAATTATTTCTTTAAAAATCTTTCATAGAAAATTATTTCGTTGAAATTAATATGAAAATCTTTCTTAGATTTTTTTTTATTTAAAATTACTTTGAAAATTTTGGTTAGAAATTTTTCTTTGAAATGAATTTGCAAATATTTACTTAGATTTTTTTTTTTAAAAAAATCTACTTAGCAATTTTTGAAAATGCTTACTTAGAACTTTTTTAAAAAGTTTTCTGAAAAGTTTTTGCCAAAGTTTATTCTGAAATTTTTGAAAAAAATTACTTAGAAATTTTGAAAAATTTTCCTTGAAAATTTTTAGAAAACAACATTGCCAAATATCTTACTTAGACAATGCTTTTAAAAATATTTGCAAATTATTTCAAACTTTTCCCTAAGTCTAAGATATACAAAGTATTTACTTTCAGTTATTTTCTATATTATTATCTGACATTATTTCCTTATACTTGTATTTCCTTTACCTTAGTTTTTTTTATGAATGTCAAAGGGGAGGGTAAAGGGTTAATGTAGAAAAACAACAAATGCAAAACTTGTAGAAATTAAGAGAAGGAAAAAGCTAAGCATATTATTAGATCTTAAAATTGATACAGAGTATAAGGTCTTATATAGTTAAATTAAGAAACCCTAAACTCTATAAAAAAAAGGGAAAAGGTCCAAATTATCCTAAAATCTATAAACAAATAAATATATAATCTAACATTCCCCCTTAAACTCACGATGCTACAGCTAGAAGTATTGAGAGTTTGTTAGATAAGAAACGAAAACGTGAAGCGGAATGTGTCTTGGTAAACATATCAGCAATCTGTAGCTTTGAAGGAACAAAAGGCAATGTGATGGTGTCAATCTGAAGATGATGACGAGTAATGTGACAATCAATTTAAATATGTTTCATCCGCTCATGAAAAATTGAATTGCATGTAATTTAAATAGCACTTTGATTATCACAATATAACGGAGTAGATTGATGAAGAGAGATACCCATATCCGTAAGCAACCAACGCAATGAAACTATCTCACAAGTAGTTACGGTCATGGCACGATACTCAGCTTCTGTGGAAGGTCTAGAAATAATATCTTGCTTTTTACTCTTCCAAGAAATGAGGGAATCACCAAGAAAAATATAGAAGCCAGTGGTAGATTTACGATCCATTGGATCACCAGCCCAATCCCCATCAGAGTATGCAGCAGCTCAAGAGATGAAGTAGAAGGAAATAAAAGACTTTGAAATTGAGTGTCTCGAAGATACCTGAGAATACGAAGAACAATAGCCCAATGAACTGTAATTGGTGCAGTGACAAATTGACTAACCACATGAACAGCATACGCAATATCTGGACGAGTCACAGTGAAATAAACCAAGCTTCCAATAATACTTTTATACAAACTAAGATCTGACAAAGGTGAGCCATCAGTTGGAGAATATTGAGTATTAGTCTCAATAGGAATATCAACAACTCTATTATCAATAAGACGAGTACGCTCAAATAAATTAGATATATACTTTGACTGAGATAAAAGATAATCTTTCGGGGAATAAGCAACCTCAATGCTCAGAAAGTAGCGTAGTATATCCAAATCTTTCATAGCAAAATAATGAGTCAATTCAGACTTCAAGGAAGCAATTTCATCAGAATCATCACCAGTAATAATCATGTCATCAACATATAAGGATAAAAGAATATGACCTACACTCATACATCTGACAAATAATGTTGAATCATGATTACTAGCATGAAAACTAAACGAAGTAATCACTGTAGAGAACTTCTTAAACCAAGTACGAGGTGCTTGTTTGAGACCATAAAGTGCTTTACTAAGCCTGCAAACTTCACTAGATTTGTGTGAAATACCAAGAGGAGGTGTTATATAAACTTCTTCATGAAGATCACCATTTAGAAATGCATTATTGACATCCATATGAGATATTCTCCATCGACAAACAGAAGTAACAACAATCAAAGTACAAACAATTGTCATTTTTGCAATAGGAGTAAATATTTCTTCATAATCCATCCCAAACTCCTGAGAATAACCTTTAGCAACAAGACGAGCTTTGTATTGGAGTTTTAAATTAAGGAGAGTGTTAACTTAAAAAAGGGAAAAAATTTAAATACTTTGAAAACTATTTTCACTTTGTTCTGAAAATTTACTTTGAACAATATACTTTTAAGACTTAGAAAATTATTATGAATACACACTCTTAAAATTATTTTGAAAATATGTCTAACCTGAAAATTTTGAAAACATTTACTAAAGTTTTTTTTTGGAACATTTACCTAAAAAATTTTGAAAAATATATTCTTAGATTTTTTTAAATTACTTTTAAAATCTTTTTTAGAAAACTATTTCTTAAAAAAAATTCTCAGAAAATTATTTCTTTAAAAATCTTTCATAGAAAATTATTTCGTTGAAATTAATTTGAAAACATTTCTTAGAATTTTTTTCTTTAAAATTACTTTAAAAATTTTGGTTAGAAATTTTTTCTTTGAAATGACTTTGCAAATATTTACTTAGATTTTTTTTTTTTTAAAAAAAGTCTACTTAGTAATTTTTGAAAATGCTTACTCCGAACTTTTTGAAAAAGTTTTCTCAAAAGTTTTTGCCAAAGTTTATTCAGAAATTTTTTAAAAAATTTACTTAGAAATTTTGAAAAAGTTTCCTTAATAATTTTTAGAAAACAACTTTGCCAAATATCTTACTTAGACAATGTTTTTAAAAATATTTGCAAATTATTTCAAACTTCTCCCTAAGTCTGAGATATACAAAGTATTTACTTTCAGTTATTTTCTATATTATTATCTAACATTATTTCCTTATACTTGTATTTCCTTTACCTTAGTTTTTTTTTATGAATGTCAAAGGGAAGAGTAAAGGGTTAATGTAGAAAAACAACAAATGCAAATAATTTGTTTGTATTTTTAATATATTATCTTTCAATATAATTTTGTTTCTAATTTTAACTCAGGTTGTAATTGCATCAAAAAGAGGGAGATTGTTGGTGTAATTTGCACAATGATCTAACTCAGGTTTTGATGAATAACAAGTGGATTAAAGTTAGAGTATTTTGTGATCTAATTCTTTACCAAGTGTGCAGAGATGACAAATCTGAAGGACCTGACACCAAGTTGAAATCCAGCTAAGTTTACAGGACCCGATAACTGGTGGAAAGTCCAGATAGGTTTGTGGGGCTCGATATTTGGTGGGAAGTCCTGTTGGGTCCACGGGACCTGACAACCAGCCGAAGTCCAGTTAAGTATACAGACTTGACAACTGGCAGTAAAACATAGTGGGTCAAAGGTAAGTCAAGCGACGGTAGTTGGTAAGTAGAGGTAAACAACTGGAGGAGAGATCCAATGAGGACACGTTCCCCATTGAGGGAACTATAGGCGCCAGTCCAGCCTACGTCTATTTGGGAAACCTAAGCTGAGAGCTTGACTAGATCCTGGTTTTAGGGAGACTGGATCTAATTGCTACTCTTATCTTATTAATGTTGTGCTAACTCTGTTTTGTAGGATGAATATATTTTGTTGTTGTTTGGACTAACTTTTTATTGCAGGAAAAAAAAGAGACAAAAAGTGGTCCGGGTGCCTGGAAGGGGTCTGGGCGCCCAAACTCTGAGTACCCGAAGCTGGTCCAGACACTCGGAGCTGGTCTAGGTACCTTGACCAGTCTTGCTCGGGTGGGTGGCATAGGTACCCGAGCGGTCTGGGTGCTCAGAATTGGTCCAAGCACTCGAACCATAAAAGTTATCCCGAAGCTAAGTTGGAGCGCGACAACTGGCCAAACTCACGTTAGTGGTCCAAGCGCCCGGAAAGGGTCCAGGCACCCGAAAGGGGTTCAAGTGTCCGAAAGTGGATAAACTTAGGGATAAAGTTTCGACGAGAGATCGCTACGTCAACAACAGTTCAAGCATCCGGAGGGGTTCTAAGCGTCTAGAATGGGCCTATATACGAGCCTTCAACCAAAAGCCTTATAACAACATTGACTACAACTTTCATATTCAAGTGCTGCTCCGAAAAGGGTCCGATGGCATCGAAAGGCTACTCTAAAGTTCGAGGAACAAGAGACTTCATTTTCCTTTCTATTTGTCGATAACTAATTTTATTTTCAGTTCTTGTACTCAATCATTGTAATCCTTTTACTAATTGATAGTGATTGCCCAATGAAAGAGATTTGTGGTGTTGGAGTAGGAGTCATCATAGACTCCGAACCAAGTAAAACCATCTATGTTAACGTTGTTTTCTATTTTCTTTATTCCACTGCATAACTTGTTTTCAATCACAATTTTCAACGATCACTATTCACCCTCCCCCTCTAGCGACTTTACGATCCTACACTAACTAACACTAAAGTAGCTGGTTGGCTCATTAAATGGACTATGGAGCTGAGTGAATATGATATACAGTATCAATCTCGAGCGATCATCAAGGCTCAAGCCTTTGTCGATTTCTTAACTGAAGTTCATCAACCTGAGTCTGAAGGAACATGGAAAATTTATATAGACGGGTCTTCTACTCGGCAAGGAAGCGGTGTAGGTGGTCTCTTTATATCCTCGCAAGAAGACATTATGTAGTTGTCCATCCGGCTAAACTGAGCTTCCAATAATGAAGTCGAATACGAAACTCTACTAGTCAGACTACAAGCAGCTAAACATATAGGAGCCACTTAGGTAATTGTCCACTCAGACTCTCAACTCATGGCTCAACAAGTGGTGGGCAATTTCAAGGTCAACAGTGAGGGGCTATAGATGTACAAAGAGGCTTACAAAAATCAAAAATAAAGTTTTGTGGAGGTCACGCTTGTCAAGATACATCGATCAAATAATAACAAGGCGGATGAATTAGCTGAGATGGCTAGCTCACTGTTCAATTGGGTTCTGGATCACCCGACAGCACAAAACCTACTGATGGCACAAATTGACCTGCAATCTAATATGGAAGAGTTATTTAACTAGAGAGCCCCAATTACTTTATATCTGCAACAAGGAGTTTTGCCAGTCGACTTCGAGTCCTCTAGTCTAATTAAGAGGAAAGCCAGCCACTTCACCTTAATTGGGAATCATCTATATAAATGAGCATTTTCACATCCCTTACGGACAGGGTGATTATATCTTACAAGAAATTCATCAGGGTTGTTACAGCAACCACGCCAAACGAAGAACGGTGGCACAAAAGGTGTTACTAGACGGTTATTTCTGGCTCACTCTGTAAGTAGATGCCAACCGGCTAGTGGCGACCTGCATTTCTTGCCAAAGATACCAGAACATTCTGCACTAACCGACCGAGCCATTGAAGACATCGATAGTCTCTTACCCTTTTTGTTAGGACCGAAATGTAGCTAGAGGGGGGGGGGGGGTGAATAACGTCTCACCCAAATAGATCGCATCCTACGTATTCATTAGTGCACAGCGGAAAACAAAGAATACAACCACGAATACAAATATGAAAGCTAAATACAAAGGAAGAGATGTAAACCGCTAACACGTTCATTTACGTGGTTCGGAGATAACTTGCTCCTACTCCACGGCGTGTCCGTAAGGTGGATGATCCCTCAATTCGTCGGTGGATTAGCCCCCGGAAAACCTCCGGCTAGCTCAAGCTCCTTGTCGGTGGAGAAACCTCGCCACAAACACTTGAATACAAGTACACCGATCACACGAAGGCATGAGAGACTCTAATAGGCTTTAACCAAGTCTATTTCATCAACCATGTCCAAGCACCCCGAGCTCTATTAAATAGAGCTTGAGAGGAAAATACTAAGCTGTTTTCCCGCTACCAGTCGACTGGTGTATGCACCAGTCGACTGGTCCTTTAAGTGAAGCTGACCGTTACCCAACGGTCGACTACCAGTCGACTGCTACAGTGTACCAGTCGACTGCTACAGTAATCAGTCGACTGCTACAGTACTGTTACAGTGTCACTACAGTGTCGCTACAGTGAAACCTAAAATCATAAGATTTTTCCCCGAGTGCAATCACTCAGCACTCGTCCTCGCCCGACCAACCTAGACCTAGTCTTCTAGCCTCCTCCATCAGTCTCGCGTCCCTCGAATTTCTCCCCATCCTTCACGTCTTGCCTTCTGGAGCTTCCTTCGGCCTTGTCTTTATTATCGGGTCTTCCTTTGCCAAGAGGCTCCTCACCTCCGGGACTTCATCCATTTCCAAGTCACACTTGGACTTACGTTGCCAAGACTACATACTTGGACTTACACCGCCAAGACTCATCCTTGGACTTTCCTCCTTTGCCAAGATCACACTTGGACTTTCCTTATTGTACCTGTATCCTGCACACTCACAATGCATATCAAATACAACAATAAACCTAACTTAAATATTTGTCCAAACATCAAAACCTAGGGCACCTAGATTGCTTCAACAATCTCTCCCTTTTTGATGTTTGACAACCTGTTTAAGTTAGGGAAACATAAATGCAATAATAATGTGAATAAACATAAAATATACACATGCATAAGTCATGGAACCTAACCCTATGCTCCCCCTTCACCTAAGCTTCCCCTTAAGGTAGGATTTCTCATAAAGGTAAACTTCTCCCCCTTTTCCTGAACAATCGCTCCCCCTTCACCTAAGCTCCCCTTAGCTAGGATTTCTTGCAAAGGTGTGTAGGTTTCCCACTTAAACCTAAATTTCTCCCCCTTTGCCATACATCAAAAAGAGCTCCAACAATATCCAAATTGTTGAAAACTTGTCATCCAAATTGACCCTAAACTCATATATTTATCCCCCATGGATCTCATACATTTAAACGAGTTGACACGGTCAAGAAAAATGTTGAAAAACACTTTTAGGCTGGTATCAGTCGACTGAACTAGGTACCAGTCGACTGACCCCTTCGATTTTCACTCACAGAACCTTCTGTGTTCGAAATACACTATTACGAGTCAACTAGTATCGGAACCAGTCGACCGCCCTCATCAAAATGAGCTTACAGAGACATTCTGTACTAAAAAATACTGTTACCAGTCGACTGGTAACTGTACCAATCGACTGGTACTCTTTTTGAGTAAAAATCAGCCTTTTTTACTTACTTTCAGAAATGCGTCAAAAATTCCACAAACCTCCAAAAAATTCCTAAATTTTATGGAGAGGTCTATTTTATCCATGTCTACTTGGAAAATATATATATAAAAAATATATTTATCACAGATCCCAAGATTGATATAAAATTTAAAACTAGCTAAATAATTCAATTGAACATTGACCTAAAGTCCTAGTTTTGGCTTCCGCTTGATGTATCTGCCCATACTAAACCATAATGCATCCCTAGCATTAGTTTATATTACATATATACATCAAAAACTAATTTTCATGCAATATGAACCCAATTCATATTTCCATGCACGAAATGCATCCCAATTGTGTCAACCCACTAGGTTAGAGACTTAAGTCTGTCTCTTAACCACTTGGCACATTTGATAACCCATCTATCATGGGTCCCAAAGGCTCTTCCTAACCTTAGGAATCTTAACCTTAGTCACCTCCCTTGGTGACTCATCCACTATGGTTAGGCCACTTTGGTGCACCTCAGGTGACACTTGGCCTACTAAACTCACCTTCTTAACCTTAAACACCTTGTCTTTAGTTAATTTCTTCTTGTCCTTAATCTTGGACACCTCATCCTTGCTATAATTATATGCTACCCTAGCATATTCCTTCTTATTGGCCTTGGATGACTCTCCCTTGTCCTTGGTAACACCTCCCATACCAATATCATGTGCTACCTTAACACTTGACCTCCTTTTGGTCTTAGAAAAGATTTTTATGTTTTCAAAGAGTAACTCCCCCTAAAAATATGGTCAAACTTCTATCATTTCACCAACAATGACTTGGGGTTCCTAAATAATTAGGAAAACCAAAACTCGAAGTTTTGAGGTTCAAAATTTAATAATGAAACTAAACCTCAACCGAAACTTCACTTTGGTTTTTCTTAACCAATCCATACTTGTTTTCATCATGAAAACTCATGTAGATATTATTTAGGGTATACTTTATCAGGGAAAAATAGTTTTCTATGAAAATACTCTCTATTTTCAAAGATTGACACAAATTTGAAAACTTCAAGTTTGTGTCTAACTTTCCAATGATGATTACTATCAAAGGATAGTCTTCACCAAGGTTTTTCAAAAGTATTTTGAAATCATTTTCAAAACCAATATCCAACCACGTTCTTTGGGCTCAATGCACATGACTTGTACATTAGCTTTCCCAATGATTGGAAGACACATAACTATGTGTTTTGATGAACCTAAAACTCAACAAGATGCACTAGATCAACATCTTGAGTTTTGTTCACCATCTTAACATCTCACTTGTATCTAACGTGTATTAAAACACATACAAGTCACCTTATAGTTCTTTATGAGATGTATATTTGGTCTTGCCCTAAACTAAGGGATCATGCATCTCTATCTAGGCATTGTAAAAATCATGATCATCCATTTATGATGTCACTTGATATGATCCCTCTTGTTGGGACACTTCCGTACATAATAAATGCCTTTTGTCTTTAATTACAAGGAAATTGACATACTGCATGATGATTAATGACATACATCAAAATAAGCAATTTTCAAAAGCAAAGCATGTTATAGCTACATGATGTATGTATGACATGACATAATATTTTTATATTTTTTATAATAAAATGTGAATGCTAAATATGATGTCATGACATATGATGGGCAAACAATCATGGCAAGTTAGCATAAATAAAATTTACCTAGATTACCTATCTAAGTATTCTTAACCCTATCTAACTCAAAATTTAACCCTAGATTGTCCAATTTCATCAAGAAAATGTCAAACCCCAACTTGGCATTTCTTGAATCTCTTGATTTATTTATGCCAATTAAAATTAAGCGCATTCCTCAAATTTTGGCATATTTATCCTTCCAAAGAGGCAATCACCTTATATTTTGAGCCCCAGATTTGTCCTTGGCTCCCTAGGAACATACCAAAATCCTAACTTGGAAGTTCATATGATTCTCCAAATTGTACCAATTTAATTCACACATAATTTCTTAAGATTTGGCACATGTTACTCTTTGCAAGAGTGACAATTTGGATTAAAGTTGACATCTCCCTTAATTCCATAAGAAAATGCCAAATTTTTAAATTTGGCATTACTTTTGCTTCTCTCAAGTGTGTCAATTTAAATTAAATTCAACTCCTCAAATTTTGACACGTATTACTCCTCTTAAGGATTAAACGTTTAGATTGAGACTTAAGTTTGCTCTTAATTCCTCAAGATCATACTAATTTCTCAACTCGACATTTCTTATCCTTTTTCTAAGTGTACCAACTTACATTAAATATGATTCCTCAAAACTTGGCACCTTTTTGCTCTTCAAGGCTTAATCACATTTAATTAAAGTATGAGTTTTCTCTTAATTCCTTAAGAAAGTATCAAAGTTCTAACTTGATTTTTCTTATTCTTTTCTTAAGTGTGCCAATTTAGATTAAGTTCAACTCTTCAAATTTTGGCACATATGTTACTCTTTCAAAGAGTAACCCCATAGTCCTTTTCTTTTTCAAAGGTTAACAATAACCTTGAAAATACTCTCAAGTGTCAACTTTAACAAGGTTGGGTTAACTACCCTTCCAATTTAAGTTGACACTCTCTAAACCTATCTAGGGTGTAGAGAATATGCTCCTAGGAACCCAACACCTATTGGTGCTCCTTGGATGCTCTAGGTACTCACTAGGGATGACTTCCCTAGATACCTTCCTAAGGACCTTTCTAGGCTTCTTAGAAGCCTTGGTCACTTCCACTAGGTCACTTCTAGGGCTAACTCCCCTTGTAACCTTATTTGTGACTTTGTTTGGCCTTTTTGGAGCCTTAGTTACCTTTACTAAGTCAACTCTAGGGATGACCTCCCTTGTGACCTTCTTTGTGACATTATTAGACTTCTTAGAAGTCTTAGTCACATTGGTCTTTGCAAAAGTACTCTTAGGGACAACTTCCCTTCTACTTTTAGCTTGACCACTAGTCCTAAGTTTGGTTCCATAGCTATATGGAACCCTATGAAAGGAAGTCACATCCTTCTTGGCTTTGGGTTTGTATCCCAAAGCTCTATAGCAATTGGATGACTCTTGTCTAGCTTTTCCAAGGTTGTGCTCACTTTACCCCTTAAGCAAGTTTTCCATTCTTACTAAGGTTCTCTCTAAGTTATCAAGTCTTGACCTTAAGACTTGGTTTTCCCTTACTAAATCCATAAATTTAAATTTTTGTTGATTCCTATGAGCATTGCTAGCCTTAGGCTTATATCTAAAGTCCTTAGAATTGTTGCCTAAGTAGTTATCTACCTTCCTAACCTTAGGTATGGTAGATCTAGCATGAGGAGGTATATATTTGTCCTTAGGTTTATCATGCATTCTATTTTCATGATAAATAGCATTATAACGATTTAAATTTGAACTAGCATTCAAATTAGGGTTTACCTCCCTTCCCCTTGAAGCTCTCTTCTTCTCCCACTTCTTCAAGTGCGCCAATTTCTTGAACTCTCCTCTCCTTGGGCACTTTGTGTGGTAGTGACCCCACTCACCACATGTAAAGCACCTAATGCACTTCTTCTTCTTCCTACAACTCACATTAGTTTCTAAATTAACTTTAGTGAGTTTAGGGTTTACCTCCTTTACCTTCTTGAGCGAAGGACACCTACTCTTGTAGTGCCCCATCTTACCACACTCAAAGCATTTGATGTGGTCCTTTGTGCTCTTCTTGGTAGTTGAGGTGGAGGGTTGAGCTTCCAAGATCTCCTCTTCCTTGGATTGCTCTTCTTCCTCTTCACTTGAAGATGTGGACGGTTCCACTTCTTCCTCCCTTGATGATGTGGATGATACCTCCTCATCTTCCTTCTCCTCTTCGGATGTTGAGCTCGTGCCAACATTTGATCTTCTTGGACCAATGAACCCTTCTCCTTGGGCTCTTCTACTCCTTGGATTTTTGTAGGGTCTTCATGATAGGCAATGATCTTTTTTCAAAGATCACTTGCATTTGTGGTTTCACCTACACTCAACAAAATATTAGAAGGTAGTAAACTATGTAAAATTCTCGTTACTTCCTTGTCCGCCTCCGATTGCTCCCGTTGCTCTACGGTCCAATGCCGAGGTCGAAGGCGTTTACCCTTCTTGTCCGTAGGATCTTCAAATGGGTCACTCAAGACAACCCATTGGTTCCAATCCATTTGGAACCATGTCTCCAACCGCTTCCTCCAATAATTGAAGTCTTCTTTATCATACGGAGGTGGAATTCGGATATCCCATCCGAGCGGTCCTTCGGACTCCATCTTCTTCTTCCTCTAGCTTCTTGTTCTCTTGGTGGTTAGTCCGCAGAAGAGCGCCCTCACTCTGATATCAATTGTTATGACCGAAATGTAGCTAGAGGGGGGAGGGGGGGAGGGGTGAATAGCGTCTCACCTAAATCGATCGCTTCCTACGTATTCGTTAGTGCACAGCAGAAAATAAAGAGTATAACCACGAATACAAATATGAAAGCTAAATACAAAGGAAGAGATGCAAACCGCTAACACGTTCGTTTATGTGGTTCAGAGATAACTTGCTCCTACTCCACGACGTGTCTGTAAGGTGGATGATCCCTCAATTCGTCGGTGGATTAGTCCCCGGAAAACCTCCAGCTAGCTCAAGCTCCTTATCGGTGGAGAAACCTAGCCACAAACACTTGAATACAAGCACACCAATCACACGAAGGCTTGGGAGACTCTAATAGGCCTTAACCAAGTCTATTTCGTCAATCATACCCAAGCACCCCGAGCTCTATTAAATAAAGCTCGAGAGGAAAATACTAAGCTGTTTTCCCGCTACCAGTCGACTGGTGTATGCACCAGTCGACTGGTCCTTTAAGTGAAGCTGATCGTTACCCAACGGTCGACTACCAGTCGACTGCTACAGTGTACCAGTCAACTGCTACAGTAACCAGTCGACTGCTGCAGTGCTGCTACAGTGTCACAACAGTGTTGCTACAGTGTCGCTACAGTGAAACCTAAAATCATAAGATTTTTCCCCGAGTGCAATCACTCAGCACTCGTCCTCGCCCGACCAACCTAGACCTAGCCTTCAAGCCTCCTCCATCAGTCTCGCGTCCCTCGGATTTCTTCCCATCCTTCACGTCTTGCCTTCTGGAGCTTCCTTCGGCCTTGTCTTTATTGTCGGGTCTTCCTTTGCCAAGAGGCTCCTCACCTCCGGGACTTCATCCATTGCCAAGTCACACTTGGACTTACGTTGCCAAGACTATATACTTGGACTTACACCGCCAAGACTCATCCTTGGACTTTCCTCCTTTGCCAAGATTACACTTGGACTTTCCTTGTTGTACCTGTATCCTGCACACTCACAATGCATATCAAATATAATAATAAACCTAACTTAAATATTTGTCCAAACATCAAAACCTAGGGCACCTAGATTGCTCCAACACTTTTGACTAGTGGAGTATAGATATTATAGGTCCATTCCCCATCGCCCCGGATCAAAAGAAGTCCCTACTCGTGGTGGTGGATTATTTCTTCAAATGAGTGGAAACTAAGTCTTTAGCTAAAATTGTTGAGCGGATTGTGATCAAGTTCTTGTGAATTAATATCCTATGCAGATTTGGAATTCCTCACAAGCTAGTTTCAGATAACGGTCGGCAATTCCATGACATATCTTCAAAGAAATGGCCAAGGTAATGTCACCAATAGAGAAATCATTAGGGGGCCTAAGGTCAAGCTCAATCATGTGGGTGGTGACTAGTTGAAGAGCTCCAAGCATCCTCTAAGTTTACTGAAAGACTCCTTGGGAAAGCATTGGACTCACTCCTTTCCACCTCATCTACGGAAGTGAAGCAATCATTCTAGTTAAGGATGGCGAGGAGTCCGCTTGGCGATTATTGTACGATCAGGAATATGCCAACCGACATCTCATCGAGTTGGAGCTCATCATCTAAATTAAGGAAAAAGCTACCACCCGACTAACCTCTTATCGCTAGCGAATTCGACAAAACAATGATCCACGAGTAATTCTTCCCAGTTTCTTCCAAGAAGGTGACTTAATCTGGAAGAGAGTGAAGATGACTTAGTCTGGAAGAGAGTGAAGATAATCGAAGACGTAGCTAAGCTGGCGCCTCAATGGAATGGGCCTTACAAGATCATCAAAAAGCTTGTGTCTGGTGCTTACTTCCTTCAAGATGTCGATGGTAAAAAGTTGAATCGCTCGTGGAGTGTGAATTACCTCCATCCTATCTAATAAAAATGCTCTAGACTCTTATCCCAATAATGAGTTATAAGTATACATGACTTATGTGCTTCCCAAACTCTCGTCTCCATGTGAGTTATAAGCTAGAAGGGCTCTTGAATCCAACGACCATCTAATCGGGATCCAGACTCTCATCCCAGCGATGAGTTATAAGTGTGCATGTCTCACGTGCCTCCCAAACTCTCGCCTTAGTGCGAGTAATAAGTGATCAAATCTCTCACGTTGAACAATCATCTAATCGGGATCTAAACTTTCATCCTAGCGATGATTTATAAGTGTGAATGGCTCACGCGCCTCTCAAACTCTCGCCCCAGTGTGATTTATAAGCAAGCAGGGCTCTCACGTCCAATGACTATCTGGTCAGACTCCAGACTCTTATCTCGTGATGAGTTATAAGCGTGCATGACTCATGTGCCTCCTAGACTCTTGTCCCAGTGCGAGTTATAAGCGAGTAGGGCTCTTGCATCCAACAACCATCCGGTCAAGCTCTAAACTCTCGTCCCAGTGATGAGTTATAAGTGTGCATGACTCACATACCTCTCAAACTCTTACTCCAGAGTGAGTTATAAGCGAGCAGGGCTCTCGAGTCTAACGACCATCCGGTTGGGTCCTAGATTCTCATCCTAGTGATGAGTTATAAGAGTGCATGGTTTATACGTCTCCAAAACTCTCATCCCATTATGAATTAGAAGCGAGTAAGGCTCTCATGCTCCTCCTAGAGTCTCTCCCCAATGCGAGTTATAAGCGAGCAGGGTTCTCGCATCCAATGACCATCCGATCAGGTCTCAGACTCTCATCCCATCGATGAGTTATAAGTGTGCATGACTCACGCGCCTCCTAGACTCTTACTTCAGTGTGAGTTATAGGCGAATAGAGCTCTCATGTCCAATAACAATTTAGTCGAATCCCAGACTCTCATCCTAGTATGAGTTATAAGCGTGCATAGCTCACGCGCCTCCCAGACCCTCGACACAATGTGAGTTATAAGCAAGCAGGGCTCTTACATCCAACGACCATCCAGTCAGGTCCTAGACTCTCATCCGAACAATGAGTTATACGCCTCCCAGACTCTCGCCTCAGTGCGAATTATAAGCGAGTAGGACTCTCGCATCCAACGACCATCCGGTCGAGTCCTAGACTCTCATCCCAACGATGAGTTATAAGCATGCATGACTCACGCGCCTCCCAGACTCTCTCCTTAGTGGGAGTTATAAGCGCGTAGGGTTCTCGTGTCCAACGACCATCCAGCTAGGTCCTAGACTCTCATCCCAATGATGAGTTACGAACTAGCATAGCTCACGCGCCTCCCAAACTCTCATCCCAATAATGAGTTATAACCGTGCATGGCTGACGCACCCTAATGACTTCTCGATCGAGTTTAATCTATGCCCGACTCTTATCTCAACAGCTGCTCAGCCCGACTATTATCTTATCTCGACAGCGGCTCTACTTGGATCTTATCTTAACAACGGCTCTGCCCAACTCTTATCTTTAACAGCGGCTTTGCTCGTCTTTTATCTCGACAACTGCTTTGCATGGCTCTTATCTTGATAGTCGCTTTACCCGACTCTTATCTCAACAGCCGCTTTGCTTGGCTCTTATCTTGAAGCTACTCTGTCCAGCTCTTATCTCGATAGCTGCTCTGCTCGACTTTTATCAACAGCCGCTTTGCCCGACTCTTATCTTATCTCGACAGTCACTCTGTCTGACTCTTATCTCAATAGCCGCTCTGTTTAGTTCTTATCTCAATAGTTGTTCTACCCAGCTCTTATCTCAATAGCCGCTCTGCCCGGCTCTTATCTCAATAGTCATTGTGCCCAACTCTTATCTCAACAACTGCTTTGTCCGACTCTTATCTAGACAGGCGTCCGCCCGACTATTATCTTATCTCAACAACCGCTTTACCCGACTCTTATCTCAACAATTGCCTTGCTCATTTATTATCCTATCTCAACAGCCTCGCACGACATTTAGCATAATCGCAGCGTTGCTTGGCAGTGCACACATATTGTGGCCTTAGGCCTTGATCAACACACCACATCCTCAACCTCACTGGTTGATCAACGTCCGAACACAAAAATTAACCATTCCACTATGGAAGGGAAAACAGAGAGATAATAAAAAATAATAGACACAACGTAAAGGTCAGTATTTCATTATCGAAATCATTAACAAGCACAAGATACAAAGATGGGGTGGTTAATTAAATTTAGAGAAAATATCCTCTGGTATTTCTTCTATAATTCTTTGGTAGTCTAAAAATTCCTCGGACAGATCAGACGTTAGGCATCCCTCCTGGTGGGGTTGTTGGACTGCTCCTTCGACCTTATATGAAAGCATTTGAGTATTGTGGTGGTCGAACTACAACCTAAACTCACCAGAATAGAGATACTTTAACCACCTAATCTCCTAACTTTCATTTCCCCTGGCCTTATAAGCCTCCATGGCAGACTTGAAAGTTGTCAGCTCGGACCTGGCTCGTTCTAATTTGGCTTGCAGAGAGTCCAGCTCGGTTGCTTTTGAATCCAAGTTTCGTTGCTGGTGTATTGTGACGTCCTTGGCCTTTACCTCCCTAGCTATGCGGGACAATGCAGAAGGATGAGACACACTCAATTCATCTAGTGTCTTAGTCTTTCGCGCTAGGTCCGATGAGGCTTTGTTCTTCATCATAGTCTCTGCTCAGATTTTGGACTCAGCGGTGAGTAGGCGCACCTCGAGTTTTTCTTAGTTTGATCTTTACAAATCCATGGCTTGCCTCACCTCTGCTATGGCTTTCTCCTTCTCATCAAGAAGTTACATCCGGTGTTTCACCTCTAGTCGTAGCTGTTGAACCTCCTGAATCACGGTAAGGGGATGAGATTCCAGCTCCATTACCTAATCCTTTAGAGTTTTGTTCATACAATACAAGTCCATAGCTTGCTGGCTTAGGCTCAGTCTGGCAGCAAAAATCTATGGAAATAGTGGGTCATAAACCACAATGACCAGATTACCCAATGGAAAAAAGATCACAGGCTTACTGCAGCAGCAGCCTGAGAGAACACATCTACCCGCTTGGGTATGGTGCTGGCATTTGTCTGTTCTGTGGAGTTGACCCTGGTGTCCGCCAGTATCCCTTCAATTTCTCCACCCCTGAATAGGGCGGAGATCGAGGCCCATCCCCTGTTGAGATGACATGTCAAAAGAGAAGGTAAATCATCGTTCGGGCCTTGAAGTTGAGACACCCGACATCGATATGCCAAGATGAGGTGGGCGTGCTAAGGATTAAGGGGGGGGGGGGGGGGGGGGGGTTGATAGGATCAGACAACTGTGCAGGAGAGGGTCCCTTGGGAATAGGTTGTTCGGTTTCCAATGGGGCTTTCCCCGAGGCAGAGGCAGAAGACATAGATTCCTGCTCAACCCCTAGTTGTTCAAATTGGTCCCAACCTGAGTTGTTTCTGGGACAGATGGTGGAACCACCTGTTGGTTGCTACTCGGAAAGCCTAGAGGTTCCACTGTATAAAAATTTTGTACAAAGGTCTGAACCTTTTCCTAGCTACCATGTGTTCTTTTAAATTAAATTTTGGATCGCCTGCGGAACTTAACACGTTTGATCCAAAACTTAATCTATTCGTTCTTTTAGGTTTTGACTTGGGTCTCCTGCGGAACTTAACACGTTCAACCCAAATCACCTTAAGTTATTAATTCCATTAAATATTAATTTCCATAATTGGTTCCCAGTACTGACGTGGCGAGGCACATGGCCTTCTTGGATATGGGAGCAACCACCACCGACTAGACAAAACCTTTTATGGAAAGCTAATATTTAATTTCCTAAAATAACTTTAGGTTAACCGAAAAGAACAATCAAATCACAAGGAAAAAGAAAACAAAAGAACACAACATCGAAAAACATATTCGAAATACTAGAATCGCATGCCTCTTGTATTTGGTATTATTTCCAAAAATAACTAGTATGATGCGGAAAGAAAAATTACTAGTTATACCTTTTAGAAAGACCTCTTGATCTTCTACCGTATTCCTCTTCTAACCTCGGACGTTGTGTGGGCAACGATCTTCCGAGATGAGAAACCACCAAAGCACCTTCTTCTCCTTTCTTCAAGTTTCGGCCAAGCACTATGCTTCCAAGAGATGAAGATCTTTTTCCACCAATCAAGCTCCAAGGGATGTAAGCTTTCTCTCCTTCTTCTCCAAGCTAAAATCCGGCCACCACTTGATCTTCAAGGAGGAAGAGAGGTCCGGCCACAAGATGGAGAGAAGAGAAAGGAAGGAGGCCGGCCACACCAAGGAAGAAAAGAGGGAGAAAATAATAGAGGTTGTTCACCCATGAAGGATCCTCTACCTCCTCTTTTATAATCCTTGGTCTTGGCAAATAAGGAAATTTTAATAAAAATTTCCTTAATTCTTTTGTCATGAAAAGGAAAAATTTATTTTAATTAAAATAATTTTTCTTCTCATTGAAACATGGCCGGCCACTTTATTTCCCCAAATCAAGGAGAGTTTTAATTAAACAAGAATTAAAACTTCCTAATTTGTTTCCGGAAATTTATAAAAATTTCTCCAATAATTTTATCCCTTCATGATTGGTTTATAAAAAGGAAATTTAATAAATTAAAATCTTTCTTTTAAACATATGGATAAAAAGAAAGTTATCTCTATAAATTAAAATCTCTTTTAATCTACAAATAAGGAAAGATATCAAATCTTTTCTTAATCTTTTGTAGAAACTTATAAAGAGAATATTTAATTTTAAACTCTCTTTTAAATCATGAACATAATTAAAAAGGAAAGTTTTAAAATTTAAAATCCTCCTTTAATCAACAAATAAGGAAAGATTTCAAATTTTAAACTCTCTTTTAAACATGTAGATGATTTACAAATAAGGAAAGTTTTTACCAAAAATTAAAACCATCCTTTTAAACTACAAATAAGGAAAGAGATTAATCTCTTCTCTTAATCTTTTGTAGAAAGCTATAAAAGGAAATTTTTAATTTTTTAAACTCTCTTTTGAAATCATGATATCCACATATGAAATAATTTTAATAAAAATCCTTTTTAATATTCTAGTGACCGGCCACCTAAGCTTGGGACCCAAGCTTTGGCCGGCCACCTACATGATCTTGGCCGGCCCTAGCTTGGGTTCCAAGCTAGCTTGGCCGGCCCCATTGGATGGGTAAGAAGGTGGGTATGCGGTGGGTATAAATCTCTATATACTAGAGGCTACGATAGGGACCGAGAGGAGGAATTGGTTTTGGTCTCCCGATGAAATTAAGCATCCCGTGTTCGCCCCGAACACACAACTTAATTTCATCAATAATAATTCATTCCACTAAAGAACTATTATTGAACTACCGCACCAATCCCAAATTACATTTTGGGCTCCTTCTTATTATGAGTGTGTTAGTCTCCCTGTGTTTAAGATAACAAATGTCCACTAATTAAGTAAGTTACTGACAACTCACTTAATTAATATCTAGCTCCAAGAGTAGTACCACTCAACTTCATCGTCATGTCGGACTAAGTCCACCTGCAGGGTTTAACATGACAATCCTTATGAGCTCCTCTTGGGGACATTCTCAACCTAGATCACTAGGACACAGTTTCCTTCTATAATCAACAACACACACTATAAGTGATATCATTTCCCAACTTATCGGGCTTATTGATTCATCGAACTAAATCTCACCCATTGATAAATTAAAGAAATAAATATCAAATATATGTGCTCGTTATTATATTAGGATTAAGAGCACACACTTCCATAATAACTGAGGTCTTTGTTTCTTTATAAAGTCAGTATAAAAGAAATGACTTCTAATGGTCCTACTCAATACACTCTAAGTGTACTAGTGTAATTATATAGTTAAGATAAACTAATACCTAATTACACTACGACCTTCCAATGGTTTGTTCCTTTCCATTTATGGTCGTGAGCTACTGTTTATAATTTATAAGGTACTGATAACATGATCCTCTGTGTGTGACACCACACACCATGTTATCTACAATATAAATTAATTGAACAACTACATTTATCATAAATGTAGATATTTGACCAATGTGATTCTTATTTCTAGATAAATGTTTATACCAAAAGCTAGGCTTTTAGTATACACTCTAACAATCTCCCACTTATACTAAAAGACTAAGCTGCCATATCTGCCATACATCTGATTCCCAACCCTTCAACATGTCCATCAAAAGCTCTCGCCTTAAGGACCTTAGTGAAAAGATCTATAGGTCATCATCTGATGCATTCTAGGCAGCAACAACTTCTCCTCGTTTATACGATTTCTCGTATTGGGTGGTACTTGCGCTCTATTGTGTTTACTTGCCTTTATAGACTTATGGTTTCTTCGAGTTTGCTGTTGCACCAATATTATTACAATAAATTGTAATAATCTTTGGACAAACCAGAAATCATATCTAAGTCTATCTTGAGGTTATTGAGTCATTCAGCTTTTATGGCTACCTCAGAGGCTTGCCATATACTAAACTTCTATGGTGGAGTCCAGAAAAACACCTATGCTTATCACTCTTCCATAGTTATGACTTTACCTCCTAAAGTAAACACAAAACCCCGAGGTTGACTTATTATTGTCCCTATCCGATTGGAAGTCAAAATCCATGCAACCCACAAGGACCAAATTAATTGCCTTGTAAGCTAGCATATAATCTCTAGTGCATCTAAGGTACTTCAATATATGCTTTAGTGTAGTCCACTATCCTTGTCCAGAGTTACTTTGATATCTGCCAACTATGCCCTTGGCAAAACAGATTTCTTATCTCGTGCATAGCATTCATTAGGCTTCCGACAGCCGAAGTATAAAGAACTGCCTTTATTTCCTTTATCTCCTTTAATGTCTACAGAGACATATCTTTAGATAAAGTTACTCCATCCTGAAAAGGTAAGAAACCTTTCTTGGAGTTTTGCATGCTTTAAAACGAGCAAGGATTTTTCCGATGTATGAAGCTTGGGATAAGTAAAATATTCTTTTCTTGCGATCCCTTATTACTTTGATCTCAAGAATATATACATTCTCCCAAGTCCTTTATATCTAATTGTTTAGACAACCATACCCTTACTTCTGACAACATTTTGATATTGTTTCCAACTACCAAAAATGTTATCTACGTATAGTACAAGAAATACCACCACGCTTCCATCACACCTTTTGTATACACAAGACTTATCTGGTTACTAAATAAATCCATAGGTCTGAATTACTTTGATAAACCGGATGTTCCAAGACCTTGAAGCTTTGCCTCAGTCCATAGACTGATTGAGCTTTACACAAGATGCTCTCAGCCCTTTGCAATGAACCCTTCTGGTTGCTTTATATGGATGCTTTCTTCAAGACTTCCATTAAGGAATGCTGTCTTGACATCCACTTGCCAAATAGATAAAAGAATCCGGATAGACTTAAGCATGGCTACCAGTGAAAAGTTTCCTCTTTCATCAAGCCTTGCTTTGAAGGTTTCAACCTTCCTGTCTATCCTTCTTTTCCTATTATAGACCTTTTACACCCAAAGGCTTTTACACCACTTGGTGGTTCTATAAGCTTCCAGATTTTATTAGAATACATATATTCTAATTTTATTATTCATTACTCTTTGCCAAGATGCTGCATATTTATCTTGGAGTGCTTCGTCATTTGTCCGGAGATCAGGTTTATGTCCTTCAGGGATCGAGTCCAAAAACTCTCCCAAAACATGAACCTATTTACCCTCCCACTGTGACAAGACACTTTATGCAATTGTGTATCATTTGTGATACGTGTTGCAGTTTTCTTGTGGTATCTCATCTTGTACAGTTGGTACTAGGTTAGACATGTCCTTTATTATTTCCTTAAGAACAAATTTACTTATGAGCACGTGGTTCATTATATAGTCCTTTTCTAAAAATCAGTCATTGATACCAACAATGACCTTCTGATTTTTAAGACTATAAACCTACTTTTGTTTATCTAGGATAACAAACAAGTGAACTCCTATCCAACTTATCATTGTCTCTTTTTAACATATGTGTTGGATTACCCGAATCCGAATATGCTTCAAAATAGGTTTTCACCTATTCAGCAATTCTATATGAGTACAGAGTTCTAACTTGGAAGGTACTATGTTCACTTTCGTTTTCAGAGTTTATCCTTAAAACAAATTTGGTAATTTTCTGAATAACTCATCATCTATCTAATTATTCCATAAGAGTCCTTTACCTTCTTTCTACTACACCATTCTGTTGGGGTGTACCAGATGCAGTTAGTTGGGATTGAAATCCAACTTCTGATAAGTGACTCCTAAAATCTCTCAAGAGGTACTTACCACTACGATCTTCCATAGTGACTTTTTACTTTAACATTTCTCCGCATCAACCTTGTACTCTTTGAACTAATCAAAGTACTTAGTCTTGCGGTACATTAAGTAAATTTATTTGTATCTTGAATAGTTGTCTATTAAATGGACAAAATATTCAATACTACCTCTTGTCTGGATAGTCATAGGATCACACAAATCAGAATGAACCGTTTTCAACATATCTTTGACTCCATACCCCTTGGACTTAAAAGCTTCTTGGTTATTTTCCTTCCAAATAAGACTCGTAGGTTGGAAAGATTTCCACTACCAATGAACCCAAAAGTTCATCAGCTACCAATGAATCCTACTCAAGTATAACCTAGCTTTAGATGCCAAAGATATAATTGGTTCATTTCCGAAGGTTGCTTTCTCTTAAAATTAGAAGATGTGTTACTAATTTCCATTTATTACATCGTACGAGTTATTGGATTATAAATTGTCAACCAACATACCAGAATCGATAACTTCTCTATTTTTCTTGATAACTTTGTTATCAAAATAGACACAATATCTATTCTATAATAGTTTAGAAACTGAAATCAGGTTCTTTCTAAACTTAGTACGTAAAGACAATTTCTAATAATCCATATTTTATTCTTATCAAAGGATAAACATCTCCCACTGCAACAGCTACCACTTTTACAGTAGTGCCCATGTGGACGGTGATTTACCTTTCATTTAGTTGTCGGGTTTCCTGGAACCCTGCAATGAATTGCATACATGATTAATGGCATCTTGTATCTACACTCCAGGTTCTGGTAGATAACACCATTAGACATGTTTCAACTAATGAATTAAATACACCTAAATTGTTCTTAGTTCTAAGAAGACAGTCTACCTTAATGTCCAAGCCCTATTTCCAATCATTACAATTGGGACTACTAAGTCTTTTCTATAGTATGACTACTAGGGATTGACAAACATCCTAAGAATCACAAAAATATTTGGTCAAGATCAACTCCTTAAAATCTCCATGAATTTTGTGTATACAAAATCGAAGAGGAGATTTTATTCATTAATTTTATTATCTCGTCAACTTTACTTTATGACGAATAAAATTAATAGTTGATCTGTCTTTGATCAAATATTTGGTCAAAGCTCTTTGAATTTAAAATAACATTGATTCCTCAAACAATATTATTTAAATTTACCAACACCTCAAACACCGTGAATTTTGCATGCCACGTTAGTGTGGACGTATACAAATTCATCATTTGTAAGAGGAGGGTTTTACCCATTGACTATCTTGTCAATATAACTTTTGACAAATAAAATTACCTCAAACACCATGAATCTTGTATGCCACGTTAGTGTGGACGTATACAAATTCAAACATTTGTAAGAGGGGTTTATTAATTTTATTATATTGCCAATCTAGTTTTATGACAAATCAATAGTTGGTTTCCTTTGGTCACACAAGTGATAGTAGTGACTCCGTTGGGAGGATACTATTAAATGTGTCTAAGTGTATACCATTACTTGACACTAAGTCCATTAATAAGATTATGCCCTTCCGTTGGGGAAGATCACACGCTCTTAATTAACTTCCTATAGTCATCCAAAAATAGAAGTCATTTCTAGTGATCCACAAACAAGCTCATCCGTTATGGAGGAAGGCACTCAGAGCCAACGCAAGCTTATTTGTATCACTTACAAACCAATAAAGGAAACCATGAGAATTACTTAAAAAAACCTCTACCAATTAGTTATTAAAAAATAAGGAAATTTAACTATGCTAGCCTACTAAATATGTAAACCAACATGCACACATAGACAATATAAAAGCAATAAATACAAAATCTAATTTTCAACTATTATGGCTTTTATCTCTAGTTGTCCTCCGTGTTGTAATCCCAAGCTGCTGCCATATTTGGCCACCGCCACCGGGTTAGCTGTCGCATCAATCTTGCTCCTCCGCTGCGCCTCTGGTCCTTAGAAGGTTCCACGCTTTGCAAGATTCGATCCGCGACATAAATAGAATTTACATTTTGATCCTATATTCCATAAAAGGAATGTACATGTATCTAGATCAAAATAAAATCCTAATAAAACTAAATACAGCTCCTGCTGTATTTTATAATACAATCATGCACACACATATAAATGCCCTTGACATGTCCAAGGGTCCAATCACACACATAATAACTAAAAGCCATAATAGTTGGATCCCGCATCCACAAAGTTAGCACATCCTACTATTAACCCGCCTAAATTATGTATGACATGCATAATTAAACTAATACCAAATACACAAAGGCAAAACCCTAGCTCGATGCCAATTGTTGGTTGCTACTCAGAAGCCTAGAGGTTCCATTGTACAAAAATTTTGTACAAAGGTCTGAACCTTTTCCTAGCTACCATGTGTTCTTTTAAATTAAATTTTGGATCGCCTGCGGAACTTAACACGTTTGATCCAAAACTTAATCTATTCGTTCTTTTAGGTTTTGACTTGGATCTCCTGCGGAACTTAACACGTTCGATCCAAATCACCTAAGTTATTAATTCCATTAAATATTAATTTCCATAATTGGTTCCCAGTACTGACGTGGCGAGGCACATGGCCTTCTTGGATATGGGAGCAACCACCACCGACTAGACAAAACCTTTTATGGAAAGCTAATATTTAATTTCCTAAAATAACTTTAGGTTAACCGAAAAGAACAATCAAATCACAAGGAAAAGAAAACAAAAGAACACAACATCGAAAACATATTCGAAATACTAGAATCGCATGCCTCTTGTATTTGGTATTATTTCCAAAAATAACTAGTATGATGCGGAAAGGAAAAATTACTAGTTATACCTTTTAGAAAGACCTCTTGATCTTCTACCGTATTCCTCTTCTAACCTCGGACGTTGTGTGGGCAACGATCTTCCGAGATGAGAAACCACCAAGCACCTTCTTCTCCTTTCTTCAAGTTTCGGCCAAGCACTATGCTTCCAAGAGATGAAGATCTTTTTCCACCAATCAAGCTCCAAGGGATGTAAGCTTTCTCTCCTTCTTCTCCAAGCTAAAATCCGGCCACCACTTGATCTTCAATGAGGAAGAGGTCCGGCCACAAGATGGAGAGAAGAGAAAGGAAGGAGGCCGCCACACCAAGGAAGAAAAGAGGGAGAAATAATAGAGGTTGTTCACCCATGAAGGATCCTCTACCTCCTCTTTTATAATCCTTGGTCTTGGCAAATAAGGAAATTTTAATAAAATTTCCTTAATTCTTTATCATGAAAAGGAAAAATTTATTTTAATTAAAATAATTTTCTTCTCATTGAAACATGGTCGACCACTTTATTTCCCCAAATCAAGGAGAGTTTTAATTAAACAAAATTAAAACTTCTAATTTGTTTCCGAAATTTATAAAATTTCTCCAATAATTTATCCTTCATGATTGGTTTATAAAAGGAAATTTAATAAATTAAAATCTTTCTTTTAAACATATGGATAAAAAGAAAGTTATCTCTATAAATTAAAATCTCTTTAATCTACAAATAAGGAAAGATATCAAATCTTTCTTAATCTTTGTAGAAACTTATAAAGAGAATATTTAATTTTAAACTCTCTTTAAATCATGAACATAATTAAAAGAAAGTTTTAAAATTTAAAATCCTCCTTTAATCAACAAATAAGGAAAGATTTCAAATTTTAAACTCTTTTTTAAACATGTAGATGATTTACAAATAAGGAAAGTTTTAACAAAAAATTAAAACCATCCTTTTAATCTTCAAATAAGGAAAGAGATTAATCTCTTCTCTTAATCTTTTGTAGAAAGCTATAAAAGGAAATTTTTAATTTTTAAACTCTCTTTGAAATCATGATATCCACATATGAAATAATTTTAATAAAAATCCTTTTAATATTCTAGTGACCGGCCACCTAAGCTTGGGACCCAAGCTTTGGCGGCCACCAACTTGACTCATCTATTTGATCTTGGCCGGCCCTAGCTTGGGTTCCAAGCTAGCTTGGCCGACCCCATTGGATGGGTAAGAAGGTGGGTATGCGTGGGTATAAATCTCTATATACTAGAGGCTACGATAGGGACCGAGAGGAGGAATTGGTTTTGTCTCCCGATGAAATTAAGCATCCCGTGTTCGCCCCGAACACACAACTTAATTTCATCAATAATAATTCATTCCACTAGAGAACTATTATTGAACTACCGCACCAATCCCAAATTACATTTTGGGCTCCTTCTTATCATGAGTGTGTTAGTCTCCCTGTGTTTAAGATAACAAATGTCCACTAATTAAGTAAGTTACTGACAACTCACTTAATTAATATCTAGCTCCAAGAGTAGTACCACTCAACTTCATCGTCATGTCGGACTAAGTCCACCTGCAGGGTTTAACATGACAATCCTTATGAGCTCCTCTTGGGGACATTCTCAACCTAGATCACTAGGACACAGTTTCCTTCTATAATCAACAACACACACTATAAGTGATATCATTTCCCAACTTATCGGGCTTATTGATTCATCGAACTAAATCTCACCCATTGATAAATTAAAGAAATAAATATCAAATATATGCGCTTGTTATTATATTAGGATTAAGAGCACACACTTCCATAATAACTGAGGTCTTTGTTTCTTTATAAAGTCAGTATAAAAGAAACGACCTCTAATGGTCCTACTCAATACACTCTAAGTGTACTAGTGTAATTATATAGTTAAGATAAACTAATACCTAATTACACTACGACCTTCCAATGGTTTGTTCCTTTCCATTTATGGTCGTGAGCTACTGTTTATAATTTATAAGGTACTGATAACATGATCCTCTGTGTGTGACACCACACACCATGTTATCTACAATATAAATTAATTGAACAACTACATTTATCATAAATGTAGATATTTGACCAATGTGATTCTTATTTCTAGATAAATGTTTATACCAAAAGCTAGGCTTTTAGTATACACTCTAACACCACCCACTCAGATTTCGCTTGATCAGTAGTTGTTGTTGGATCGAGAATTCGCTAGAGGGGGGTGAATAGCGATTTAAAAATTATCATAAAGTACGTAGCGGAATAAGCGAAAACACAACAACGCTAACACAGAATTAATTTACTTGGTTCGGAGCCTATGTCGACTCCTACTCCAAGGCCCGCACTCATCGAGTGCTTTCATTGGACAATCCACTAGCAATTCGTAAAATGTTACAAGTTTGATTACATATGCTATTAAGAAAATAATACCGACAGTAATTAGAAAAAAAAACAGTAGCACTTTGTCAGAGAAGCGTCACAGGAGCACAGAAGCGTAGATCGTGAGTTGTTGTCTTTGCTTCATCCTTCACCCTCCTTATATAGGAGGTTCGAGGCGTCCGAACCTTTGTTTTCCGCAATCTCCTTCCTGCAAGAAAATGTTAGTCTGAGGTAAGTATAAATCATATCCTACAAAACAGAATGTTAGCACAATTTATAGATAAGCAGAATAGTAATTAGATTCCGTCTCCTCGAGACCAGAATCTAGTCACGATCTTGACTTAGATATCCGAAATGGATCTAAGTCGGATCGACGCCTAATATTCCCTTCCCGGGAACGCGTCCTCACAGTCACTCTCCTCCAGTGACTTACCTTCACTTACCTGTCAGACGTTCGGTCAGCCTGTTGACCCATCTAGACTTCGTGCCAGCTATCAGGTCAGCCCATCGACCTAGCTGGACTTCGTGTCAAACGTCCGGTCAGCCCATCGACCCGTTTGGACTTCGTGCCAGCTATCCGGTCGGCCCGTCGACCTAACTGAGCTTCGTGCTAGTCATCAGGTTAGCCTGTCGACCTGTCTGGACTTCTCCTGCACACTCAATCAGAGTATTAAATAACAATGAAACTAACTTAACCTATTTTTTCATTCATCAAAACTTGAGTTAGACCATTAGTGCTAACTGCACCAACAATCTCTCCCTTTTTGATGCAATAATAACCTGGTTAAGTTAGTGAAAAATATATGCAAGTAAAAGCAAGCATTTATCAGGTTGTTAAGTTAGATTTGTTTTAAATTTTGTTATTTAACTAACTTAAACCACCTAACCCTCCCCCTTTGGCATTCATCAAAAACAAACGTAGAGCAAATTATAACTTAAAATGCAAGGAAGTCTACAAATGTAAGTCAGATTAACTTGAGGGAGTTTAAGCTAGAAACATAGAAAGATAATTTTTATTTTAAGCTTTTATCTTTTATCTTTTTCAAAAAGTAGCTAAATTAACTTTAGAAAAATGATTTAAAAATAGTGAACTTTTAAAATGTATGATTTTAACTTAATTTTTCGAAATAAGCTTTGCAAATTGAAAACATTATAAATATAGCATTTTTACAAAAAAAAAAAAGAGATTATTGGGGCTAAGTCCAATTTTTAAATCAAGTTTTCAATACTAAATAGGATTTTATTTCTTAGTTTGTAAAATCCAACTAAGTAAAATCTGTTTTCAAACCTAAGTTTGTAACCTCCAATTTTTAAAATAAATCTCTAAAAATATGTTTTTAAAACCAAGTAGAATATAATTTTCAAAATGAAAAATCAAATTATAAACCCGAATAAAGTTTATTTTTCAAAATCAACTTTTTTAAACCCAAGTTTGGAAGGTTTAAATTTCAAAACTAAGGTTAAAAAGTATGAATTTCAAAATTAAATTTGAAAAGTTTAGAGTTTGAAAATAGAACCAATTTTCAAACCTAAGTTTAAAATAATCCAATTAAGGAGATTTAACTTTTAAAATTAAGTTTGAAAAATCCAAACAGAATTTTAAAACACTTAGTTAGTGTTAAACTGATTTAAAAAGATATATTTTTTAAAAATTAATCTCAAAATAAGTATAAAAACAATTAATTCTCCCCTTGAACCTGACATTACAAAAACTGTCTAACCAGTTAGCTACTTACTGACTATTAGATGATAACACCTTTCACTTGGTTAGTCAGGTTAAGTCTAATCATAATTAGTTAGTGTTTGACTAAACTGAATGACTTAACCTAATTAATGTATGTTTGATATTTAACGCCCAGACTTATATCGATGCATTGAAATAAGCATTTTAAGTCCAGACAATTTGTCTATGCATCTCACCCATTTCTATGTTTGGTAATCACAAACAAGGGAATCCTAGGGTGTTGGTGAGATGCTCAAGTACCAGCCCTAAGGGAGCATGTTTCTAAGGAATTGTCCTAGTCTAAGGCTAAAACTGATTTAAAATTCTAGAAAATGGAAGATTTTACAAAAAAAAAATAAAGATTTTATCCTAGAATTTGAAAGCACTCTTTTTGAAAATCATTTTTGTAATTTTAGTATTCTAGTCTATTAAACACATCCCTAATTTTCTACGTAGATTGCTAAACTCACTTTCAGGGAGGGGGTTGGTAAATATGTCAGCTAAATTAGATTTGAACTCAATATACTTGAGTTCAATGTCTCCTTTAGTGACATGATCCATGATAAAGTGGTGTCTAATTTCAATGTGTTTGGTTCTGGAATGATGCACAGGATTTTTTGTTAAATTAATTGAGTTAATATTGTCAATTAGTACTTTTACATTTGTAATGTTTAAGTTGAAGTCTTTTAAAGTGTGCATCATCCATAATAGTTGGGCAACACATTCTCCTATAGCTATATATTCTGACTCAGTTGTAGACAGAGCAACACAGTGTTGCTTTCTACTAAACCAGCTGACAAGTGATGGACCTAGTAGTTGACATCCACCACTTGTGCTTTTGCGGTCTAATTTGCACCCAGCATAATCTGAGTCAGAATACCCTATTAATTCAAAATTGTTACTTGTAGGATATCAAATTCCTACATTTGTTGTTTCTTTAAGGTATCTAAAGATTCTTTTGACTTGAGTCAAATGAGATTCTTTAGCACAGATTTGATATCTAGCATACATACTCACTGTAAATAAAATATCGGATCGACTTGCAGTTAAGTACAGTAGGCTACCTATGACACTCCTGTAGTATTTTAAATCAATTGGTTTTCTATTTGGGTCGTCATCTAGAATAGTGTTAACTGCCATAGGTGTTTTTATTTTTAGTATTTTCCATCCCGAATTTCTTAAGTAATTCTTTGGTATATTTTTGCTGATAAATATAATTCCCCTCATTTGTTTGTTTGATTTGCAATCCTAAAAAGTAAGTTAATTTTTCTACTAAACTCATTTCAAATTCTTGTTCCATTAAATTTGTGAATTCTTCTAAAAATTTTGAATTAGTTGAGCCAAAAATTATATCATCTACATAGATTTGGGCTATAAATATGTCCTCTTTTATTAATTTAGCTAATAGGGTTGGGTCAATTTGACCCTGGTTAAACCCTTTGGATATTAGGTAAGAGGTTAACCTTTAATACCAAGCCAGGTGCTTGCTTAATCCGTAAAGGCTTTTTTAATTTAAAGACATAGTCAGGGTGTTCGAGACATTCAAACCCAGTGGTTGGCCTACATAGACTTCTTCTTTTATCGGTCCATTTAGAAAGGATTTGGCGTCCATTTGATCGAGTCTAAATCCTTTATGGTGTATAATGAGTAACATTCTAATGGACTATAATCTAGTTACTAGGGCATAAGTTTCATCATAGTCAAGTCCTTGACTTGGCTAAACCCTTATGACTAACCTAGCTTTATTTCTAGTAATTTCCCCAATTTTGCTTAATTTATTTCTAAACACCTATTTTGTTTCTATTATTTTCTTATTTTGGGTGGTGATACTAAGTCTCAAACTTCATTACGCTCAAATTGAGTTAGTTTCTCTTGCATAGCTATGACCCGATCTGGGTCAGTAATGATTCAACTAAGGTTTTGGGTTCAATTTTGAAATCGAGAGAAATTTGACTTAGGTTTCTAAAGATGGCCTAGTCTGAACCCTTAGTCTGGATCACCAATTATCGATCAATTGGATGATTTGGGTTGACTCTTATGGTTCTAGGAGGTTGATTCTAGAGGTTCTTCTTCTTCTTCATGACCATTGGTTCCTTCTTGATTATTATTTTCTTGAATAAATTAAATTGGTTGAAGTTGGGGTTATTCTAGGTTTGTTTGGATTTCTCAAATTTACATTAGTAGTTTCTTCAATTCTTAGTACAACCTTATTATATATTTTGTACCCTCTTGTTTAGGGAGTATCCTATAAATATTCCATCTTCTACTTTAGAAGTGAATTTTTCTAAGTGTTCTCTTGCGTTTAAGATAAAGGTTGGGCACCCAAATACTTTAAAATACTTTATATTGGGCTGTTTATTATAATAAATTTCAAAAAAGATTTTATTATGTGTTTTATTTAGTGTTGTTCTATTTTGTATATAGCAAGTTGTACTGATAGCTTCTGCCCAAAAATACTTAGGTAGATTGTATTCATTCAGCATAGTCCTAGAGGCCTCAAGTAGAGTTTTATTTTTTCTTTCTACAACTCCATTTTGTTGGGGAGTTTTAGAACACAAGAATTCATGATAATATCTGTTTTCGAGACAAAATTTGTCAAACTTATTATTTTAAAATTCTCCTCCATTGTCACTTCTAATTCTTTTAATTTTAAGGTCTTTTTCATTTTCAACTTGTTTACAAAAGTTTGTAAAAATTTCAAAAGTTTCATCCTTATTTTTTAAGAATTTGACCCAAGTAAACCTAGAATATGTTGGAACCCCAAGGTTGTTTTGGTGTGATCAACAAGTTAAGTTATGTCCCGTGTGTTTTTAACCTTATGTCTAAGTGTGCGGGAGCTTAGGAGCATAGGTAGTCGAAATGAAGACGCACTAATCTAGAAGGACGGGCTAAAAGTGCGTCCGAGGGGCGAGGCGCTGCGGAAGAGTATACAGCTAAACGAGAAGAGCGTGTGGTGGTTCCGAGGGACGAG